>NW_007734239.1:16346-17408 GCF_000696425.1 Galeopterus variegatus | reverse complement strand
ATTCCTAGGTATTTTATTTTTTTGGCGACTATTGTGAATGGGCAGGCTTTCTTGATTTCTAAAAAATTCCAATTTTTTAAATGAAAGAGAAATTAAGACATTCCCAGATAAAATCTGAGAGAGTTTATTGCTAGCAGTGCTGCCTTACAAGAAATACTAAATACTGGGGGAGGAAGATGGCGACGGGTCTGGAGCGGCCGTGCCAGGAGACAGCGTGATCCTGAGAGCTGTGCGCTGTGATACCAGAGTATTAATTGCATTTCCAAGAGCAACAAAAGGCGAATAATTCTTTCAACAACGATCCTACATTGACAAACAAGCGGAAGCAGGTTCGAGGTTTTGGGGCCGACACAGAAGAGGATTCCTGAGAGCACCCAAGCCCGGCTGCGGGAACAAACGAGCAGCCCAGACAACAAAGGCCAAGAAAGCCAGCAGAAACTGCGCAGAAACGGAGTGAAACGCGCCGGACCGGCCCAACTCTGCGAGCTCTGTAAGGCACCGCCAGCCCAGTCCCACTTGCGGGGCGAAGCCCGACTGCTCCCCACCTACCTGGCTCCCGCCTACCACACCAGGCTAGGCGCCCACAACAGAGCTGCCTCCATTTTCTCGGTTGGAGGCGGAGACGGCCGGCTTAGTGAGGGCACGCCAGCCATCTCTGTCTGGCACGGCTCCACACTGAGATGTGCCATTTGCTTACCTCGACGCGGGGCACCCCGGGGCCTGTGGACCGGCCTACAATCCTACTCTCCCCGCGGATCTCAGACAGGGCTGGTAGCGTGGGGAGCCCCCAGACAGCATCGGGGGGGCAGGGAAGAGGAGCCCGCCCAGATCGTCTTTCCGTCACACCCTGGGCGTCGGCCCCAGATAAACTCCCTCTTCCCGAGAGGCAGACTCCATCTCTGGGGACCTCAGTTTGGAAGAGCCCCTAACTGATTTCTGGTGGGGAGAGGGGAGCCTGGAGACCCCTTGAGATACATTGAAGGTACTAGTGAGCCCTCCAGAAGGGCCGACCCATGCGGGGGGGGGAGTCAAAGAGGAATTGTGTGCTGAGGGACCCTCCCC
>NW_007734239.1:4517-11483 GCF_000696425.1 Galeopterus variegatus | reverse complement strand
ACATACACACACACACACACACACACATACACACACACACACTCTCACACACACTCACACATAAACAAACAAAGAGCAACAACAACAACATCAACAACAACAAAAAATAAAAAAATAAAAAAACCGGGGGGGGGCGGGGAGAGGAAGATTTAACAACCTCAACTTTTTTTTTTTTCTGTTTTTGAAGCTCTTTCAACGAGAAAATGGAAGGGACACATCTGGGTGGGAGGGGGGAGAGGGAAGAGAGAGGGAGGTTTTGGTGATGGGACACAATAACTAACTACATTGTATATTGACACAATAAGAAAAAAAAAAAGAAATACTAAATACTGGGGCTGGCCCCAGGGCTCACTCGGGAGAGTGCGGCACTGGTCACGCTGAGGCCACGGGTTCGGATCCTATATAGATATGGCTGGTATGCTCACTGGCTGAGCATGGTGCGGACCACACCATGCCGAGCGTTGCAATCCCCTTACTGGTCAAAAAAAAAAAAAGGCATACTAAATGAAATGAAAGGACACTAGACAGTAACTCAAATCCACATGAAGAAATAAAGAGCACCAGTAAATGTGACCACAAAAGGTAAACATGAAAGACAGCATAAACATATATTTGTAACTCTTTTTTTCCTATCTGATTTAAAAGATTGTATAATGCCATATGAATAAATATGTTTATAGACACACAATGTAAAAGTAGTAATTTGTGGTGATGCTATGGGTTAAATGTGCCCCACCAAAGTTCATGTATTGGAAATTTGACCCCCCACTGCAACAGTGTTAAGAGGGTAATAAATCCAATTGTGTTATTTGAAAGGTGGTGCCTCTGAGATGTGACTGGATCACAAGGACTGTGCTCTCATGAATGAATGGACACATTCATGGATTAATGAGTTGATGGTTTAATGAGTGGTCACAGGCATGGTTCTGGTGGCTTCATAAGGAGAGTGAGCAGGTTAACTGTCTTGTTCATACCACCTCTTGCCATGTGACACCCTGCATTGCTGAGGAGAGCCACCACCAAGAAGGGCCTTACCAGATGCGCCCCTGGACTGTAGACTTCCCAGCCTCCAAACCTCTAAGAAATAAATTTCATTTATTTTTAAATTACCCAGTTTCAGGTATTCTGTTATAAGCAATAGAAAATAGACTAACACAGGCCTTTGAGAAGTGATTGGATTTTGAGGACTCTGTCCTCATGAATAGATTAATCCATTTATGGATTAATGGGTTAATGGTTTAGTGAGTTGTCATGGATCTGAAGGAGAGTACATGAAAAACGTCTTGCCATTTTCACCATGTGATTGCCTCTGTTGCCAAGGGATCCTATGGAGAGTTCCCATCCAGAATAAGGCCCTCACCAGATGTGTTCCCTGGACCTCGGACTTCCCCACCACCAAAACTGTATGAAATAAATTTCATTTTCTTTATGCATTACCCAGTTTCAGGTACTCTGTTATAAGCAACAGAAAACAGACTAATACAGATGATAATAGCATAAAGGAGGGCAGCATACAGAGCAATACAAGAGCAAAATTTTTGTATATTATTGAAATTAAGTTAGTATTATCTGAACTAGATTGTTATAAATTAAAATGCTAATGGTAATGCCCAGAACATAACTCATAGGAGTGGAAGTCCACCCTACACCAATATGACCTCAACTTAACTAATTACATCTGCAATGACTCTATTTCCGAAGTCACAATCTGAGGTACAGGGAGTTAGGACTCCAATATATGAATTTTTAGGGGAGAGAGTTCAACTCTAACAGTAGGTGCTCTTTATTTTTTTATTTAGTTTTTTATTTTTTTGGTCTATCTCTAAAGACCTATGAACTAGATGAGATCCTAACACAAGTAAATGTATTTTCTAGCTAATAATTATACATTTTTTTAACTTCGTGGGATCTGGCATTTTTTCATAGCTTTAGGACCTTACAACTGTTAAACAAAAATTATCAGAGGCCATTGTTTTGGACTAAGCTCCTGCACTGGCCCCAACAGACCAGACTAAAAATCAAAATGGAGTTATTTATGTTAGTTGTGGTCTGACCTTCTGAGAAATCAGGAAGGAGACTCAGCAGCCAATTTCCCAAACAGGCCAGTTTCAATCTTCAATCAGTATGATAATGAAGTTTCCTCCGCATTGATCCTTACAACAAAAACTAACCTGAAGTAACCTGGTGTTAACCAATCAGTTATCTTTCTATTGTTCTGTCTCCCTGACCCCACATTACAAGGAAAGCAATTTTGAAATGACCAATCCAATTTTTGTTCTTTGTTTCTGGTTTATTCAGTCCTGTCTATAAAACTAATCCCCTCTGCTCAACCATTGAAACAGTTCTACTTTATGGAATAAAGTGTTGCCCAATTCTAGAATGACAATAAAGCCAATTGAGATATTAAAAAACAAAGAAAGAAGAAGAAAATAACTCAAAAATAAATTATAAAAGTAATGACAAGAGAATTAAAATATTTTTATAATATAACTAACAAAAAAGAAGGCATTAATGGAGGAATTGAGGAACAAAAAAAAAAGACATAAGAGCTAAAGAAAATAAATGGCAAAATAAAAGACAAAGCATACCTTATCAATAATTACATTATATGTAGACACAGGCGGCTCCTCCTTCCCTAGAGCAAAGTGACAGCCATGGGAGCCAAAGAGACAATGGAATGCCTTCAGGAGTTCCCCAAACATCATAAAATGATCCTGCACTGATTGAATGAACAGAGAAAGCCGGACTGGTTTACTGACATCACCTTGATTGTCAATGGACACCATTTTAAGCCCAAAAAGATGTTTTGGCTGCTTGCAATAAGTTCTTCTACAAATTCATGCAGGAGTTTACTCAGGAATATTTGGTGAAGATAGAAGGTGTTAATAAAATGGCCTATTGTCATTTAATTGAGTTGACATATACAGCAAAATTAATGATACAAGGAGAAGAAGAAGCCAAAGATGTATGGAAACCAGCAGAGTTTCTACAAATGTTGTAAGCTATCAAAGCCTTTGAAGTCAGGAACAAAGAAAACTTGGATCCATTAGAGGAAAATACCACAGGGAAAAAGTGAGACCAAAAAAAGGAAGATTGTAGAAACTTCTAGTGTTTTCACTGATTCATTGCCATCTGCAGAATCAGAACCTGTTGAAATAGAGGTGGAGATTGCCAGAGGCAGAATCAAAGTGGAAGATGAAGGCATCGAAATGTTAGAGGAAGTGTCTTCTGCCAATCAGTCTGTAATTACAGTACATAGAGAGCACAAGTTCCTCTGATGATTCTGCTCTAGCACTCTTGGCAGATATTACCAACAAGTACCATCAAGGTGATAGAAAAGGGTAGATTAAGGAAGAAGACGGGTTTGCACCTGACCCCACAAGCGATCAGGTAGAAGGTACTGAAATTGTGGAACTTCAGCTGCCACATGGGAGGACTTGTTCCACTGCGAGAAACGTAAGTGTCCATTTAAATTGTTTTATCATTTTAAGGAACACATGAAATCACACTCCATGCAGAGCTTCAAGCGTGAAATATGCAATAAAAGGTATCTCTGGGACAGTGCATGGAAACGGCACCTAAACGTTACCACCTTGAAGAAGGTGGAGTCAGAAGCAAAAAACTGGGGGAAAAATTCACATATGTCAGTACTGTGAGAAACAGTATGGCCACTTTGGACATTTTAAAGAACAACTTCGAAAACATACAGGCAAAAAACCTTTTGGATGTCCAAATTGTAGTGAACAATTTGCTAAAAATAGCACCCTCATATGTCACCTCACTGCATGCCAAACTGGAGTAGGGGCAAAAAGGGAAAAAAGAAGCTTTATGAATGCCAGGTCTGTAACAGTGTGTTTAACAGCTAGGACCAATTCAAAGGTCACTTGGTAATACACACTGGAGATAAACCCAACTACTGTACTTTATATGATTTGTGGTTTTTGCAAGGAAATGAATTTAGGAGGCATCTCAGTGATACCATATATCGGAGCATCTAGTAACCAAAGAAGTTCCCTCAGTAGAAACACATGTGGAAACTGAACCTGTGACATCAATGACTATTATAGAATAACTGGGGAAGATCCATATGCTACCATTGCTTCAAGTCCAGGTGGATTCAGCACAAGTGACTATGGAACAAGTCCATCCAGATCTGCTTCAGGACAGCCAAATGCATGATTCACATATGAGTGAGCTTTCAGAGCAGGTCCAAGTGAGTTATCTACAAGTGGGTCAAATTCAGACTGAAGCAGGTACTGAAGTACGTGTAGAGGAACTGTGTGTTGAATGAGTAAATCAGATGCCAATGGAAATACAAACTGAGCTTCTAGAAGCAGACTTGAACCATGTGACCCCTGAAATCATGAACCAGGAGGAGAGAGAGCCTAGCCAAGCAGATGCTGCTGGGACTGCCAGGGAAGATCACAAAATGCTGAGGGTTTACAGACCAAACCAACACTGGATACTCAAGCTGAAAAGGCAGGAAGTGAAGACAGAACAGCTATGCCAGTTTTAAAACAAAATAATGAATATATTTTCAGATTTATATGTTGAGTTTTGAACTGATTGTGGTCAGTGTGAATATCTTTAAGCTAAAAGACAAGTGGACCAAAGTTAAACTATTTCCTAATGTGCTGAACTGTTTGTATCAAAACAAACTGATTCTCCTCCCCCCAATTAATGCCAAAGAGAAGGAATCTTTTCTACAAATGAAGGGGAGCTTTAAGAAGTATATTTCTGGAAGCTTAAATGAATTATATTCTTATTAGATAGTTGGGTACAAATGTATTTTCACTGTGATAAGCATTCTCCCTTTTCTCTTTCCCAGGTGATGTGCTTTGTCAAATTTTTTCTATATTGTAAAATCAAACATAAAATCATTAGAATACAAGTTTATGTATTCTAATGCATGTTAGAAGATTGAATATACAGGAAATACAAAGCTGCAGGAAGAAAAGTGCATTGTTACTGTGCAGTTCAATTTTGGCTTCTGGCTTTCTTTAGTTTAACAATATTCTTGTCTACCCCAATTACTACAGATGCTATCTCTGCAACAGAAAGAGTGGTCATGGCAAAATTTCTACAATATAAACACACACACACACACACACCCATCTGCCTTTTCAAAACCAACCGAACTTCTATAAAACATCTCTGGTTCTTTCAAAGTTTGTGTTGTAAGAAGAAATGAGGTGATGTATAGTAGTGTACATTTTTGCTTTACAATTACAACCACCAATTTTTTTCCACTTGTTAGGTTGAGAAATTTCATTTAATGGTAGCTGAAAGGCCATTTTCAACTGGGAAATTCATTTACAACTTCATTTTGATGAAAACTTGCACTAGTATTTTACCACCAGATGAAAAAAAGTGAACACCATTTAAAAATTAATGTATTTAAAATAAAGTACAGAGAGAAACTTGTGTATAATTATCAGACTTTGTTTGGAATGGAATATTTTTCCCTGATCCTTAACCTAAAGATCTTGTGCTATAACTCTTAAAGCCATACAAATAAGAGTGCTAAACTGTGGACTTAAAAGTAGGTGTGTAAATATTTTTAATCAGTACTACTTGGAACATAAAATATAACAACCATATAATAATAATAATAATAACTATTATTATTATTATTATTATTATTATTATTATTATTATTATTATTACATTATATGTAAATGGATTAAACTCTTCTGTTAAAAGTCAAATATTGGCCTGGCTGGCATCCTGAGGCATGGAGCTAAGAGAAGCCAAACTCAGCCACAACTAAGCAAGGTGCCATCACTGCCCCTGGGCTCAGCTGGAGTCCTGAAGTACAGAGTTGAGAGAAGCTGAACCCAGCCATGACTAAGCAAGCTGCCATCAGCACCCCAGGGCCCAGCCAGTATCCTGAGGCATGGATCTGGGGGGAGCCAAACCCAGCCACAACTAAGCACGCTGCCATCAGCACCCCCAGGCCCAGCCATGATCCTGAGGCATGGAGCCAAGGGAAACCAAACCCAGCCACAACCAGGTAAAGAGCACACGAAAAACACCATTTCCATGCAGGTAGTTGACCATAGCCACCACAATTGCCATGGCTGCCACAAAAGAGGCTAGTCTCTATAGCAGCAGGCACAGCCACCATGAAGATGGCACACCAGACTCTCAACTGCATTGACACAAGGTATCACCAGTGGAGACCAAAAAAAAAGAAGAGGTCCTCTCTCACCACAAAGCACATTCCAGAGTAATAGAAGAAGCATCTGCTTTATGATAATAGGGGAGGACTTGATCACACATGTCTCAGTATTGGACAGATCATCCAGGCAATAAATCAAAAGAGGAACAGTTACTCTATCAGATGAAGAGAACAAATTGGGGGAAAGGGGGAGGAGGATGGGGAGAGATTGGATGAGGGGCATAAAGGATTTAAATGTACACCCTGAAACAATAAAACTTATTAAAGAAAACATAGGAGAAACACTTCAGCAAATAGGGCTGGACACAGACTTCATGAATACGACCCCCAAAGCACAGGCAACCAAAGGAAAAATAAACAAATGGGATCATATCAAACTAAAAAGCTTCTGCACAGCTAAAGAAACAATTAACAGAGCTAAAAGACAACCAACAGAGTGGGAGAAAATATTTGCAAAATATACATCTGACAAAGGATTAATATCCAGAATATACAAGGAACTCAAACAACTTTACAAGAAAAAAACAAGCAACCCAATTAAAAAATGGGCAAAAGAGCTAAGCAGGCATTTCTCTAAGGAAGATATACAAATGGCCAACGGTCATATGAAAAAATGCTCAACATCACTCAGCATCCGGGAAATGCAAATCAAAACTACACTGAGATACCACCTCACCTCAGTTAGGATGGCTAAAATCCAAAAAGACTCTGAACGATAAATGCTGGCAAGGGTGTGGAGAAAAAGGAACTCTCATACATTGTTGGTGGGAATGCAAAATGATGCA
>NW_007734239.1:0-3517 GCF_000696425.1 Galeopterus variegatus | reverse complement strand
TATCTACACAATGGAATACTACTCAGCTATAAAAACGAATGAAATACTGCCATTTGCAACAACATGGATGGACCTTGAGAGAATAATATTAAGTGAAACGAGTCAGGCAGAGAAAAAGAAATACCACATGTTCTCACTTATTGGTGGGAGCTAAAAATAAATAAATTAATTCACTCACATACACACACAAAAAAAAAAACTGGGGGGGGGAGAAGATATAACAACTACAATTTTTTGAAGTTGTTACAACAAGCAAACGGAAAGGACATTCTTGGGTGGGAGGGGGGAGAGGGAGGAGGGAGGAAGGTTTTGGTGATGGGCCATAATAATCAACTATATTGTATATTGACAAAATAAAAATTTAAAGGAAAAAAATAATAAATAGTGGTAATGGGATACCAAAAAAAAAAAAAAGAATAAGTATGATTTGTAATTATGAATATGCTAATTAAAAAATAAAATAAAAAGAATTTGGGGGTTGAGGAGAGATTGGGGAAGGGACATAAAGAACAATTATATAATTTGTAATAATGAATATGCTAATAATATTAATTTGATCAATACATGTTGTATACAGATGATGGTAGTCAACACTCTACCCCCCAAAATATATGTATAATCAATTATGCTTCAATTTTTTAAAAAAGAAGAAAAATAAAGCCAAATATTGACAAAATTGATTTTAAAAACATGATCCAATGATGGGCTGTCTACATAACACATACTTTATATTTGAAGGCAAAAATATGGTGGGAATAAAAGGATGGAAAAAAATATACTATGCAAACTGTAACCAAAAGAGAACTGAAGTGGCTATACTAATATCATACAGAATAGACTGTAAGATAAATATTGTTACTAGATTCAAAGAAAGACATTTATGACAAAAGGGTTGGTCCATCAATAACATATAGCAAGTCCCCAAAGTACATGATGCACAACTGCCCAAATTTAAAGAAGAAATAAATAATTCAAAAATAATAGTTGGAGACTTCAATACCCCACTTTCAGTAATAGAACAGCTACACAGAAGATCAGGCTGTGATTTAAATGTTTGTCCCCTTCAAAACTCATGTTGAAACTTAATCCCCAATATGGCAGTATTGAGAGGTAGGGCCTTTAAGAGTTGATTGGGTCATAGGGCTCTGCCTTCATGAATGGACTAATCCATTCATAGAATAACAGATTAGTTAATGGATTAATGGTTTCTCATGGAAGAGGAACTGGTGGTTTTATAAGAAGAGGAAAAGAGACCTGAACTAGCATGCTCAGCCCTCTCACCATGGAATGTCCTGTGACACCTCAAAACATTGCAAAGAGTTCCCACCAGCAAGAAGACCCTCACAAGATACAGCCCCTTGACCTCAGACTTCTCAGCTTCCAGAATTGTAAGAAATAACTTACATTTCATTATAAATTATCCAGTTTCAAGTATTCTGTTATAAGCAGCAGAAAATACACTAAGAGAATCTGCAAAGAAATCAAAGGTTGAATAACACTATAAACCAACTAGACCTAACAGACATCTATAGAACACTCCACCCAATAGCAGCAGAATATATATTCTTCTCAAATGCACATGGAACATTCTCCATGTGAGACCACATGTTAGTTCATACAACAAGTCTCAATAAACTTCAAAAGATTGAAACCATACAAAGAATATTCTCCAATGACAATCAAATGAAATGAAAAATCCATAAATAAATTTGGAAAATTTACAAATATGTGGAAACTAAGCAATGCAATCTTAAACAACCAATGGGTGAAAGAATAAATTAAAAGGGAAATTAGAAAATACCTTGAGATGAATGAAAATAAAGGTGAAACATACCAGCATCTATAAAATGTAGCAATAGCAGTGCTCAGCAGGAAATTTATAGCTGTATGTGCCTGCATTAAAAAAAGAGAGATCTGTACTAATCAGTGGAGCAACCTCAGGATACTCTGGCCTATGCAGGACAGTGTATGAACCAGGAGGCAGCTCAAGACACCCCTCTTCCCCAGCTGGGCTGAGGGTCCCTAAGGTGCCAACTCCCCAAGGCTGCCCAACTCATGGCCCCAAAGGGTTGACTTAAGTTTGTCCTGGTGGCTCAAAAAGGCTAGGGGAATGCAGGAGCATAAGTGATGGGATGCAGCTTGAGCTGCACATGGGGCTGCTGCACATGGGGATGGTATGGCAGGGGGTGCACAAGAGAGGAAGGGGCAGCCAGGGCTGCACATGGGAGCAGCTGCACATAGGTGGAGGGGTGCAGTCAGGACTTCATGTGGGAGGAGGGGCAGGGCCACAGCTAGAAAGGGACAGTCAGGAAGTCCTCCCCAAGGAGCAAAAGCATGTGTGGCCACCAGGGGACTCACTCCAATTGCTGCCCACAGACTTGGCCAGGTGCCCAAAGCATGGAAGGGGACCACACACAGAGTCCACCCCACTCCCCTACTCCCACCAGCATGCATGTGCATGGTTTGTCCAGCCTGGATTAGATAACTTGGGATGGAAGGGAAGAAAAGCAATTTTTAAAAAATGAAACGAGAGATCAGAAGACAATACCTAATTATAAAGATCAGAGTTGAAGTTAATAAAATAGAGAATTTCTTTTAAAAATAAAGAAAAATCAATGGAACCAAAAGTTGGTTCTGTGAAAAGATAAACAAAATTGACAAATTTTTAGCAATATTGACAAAGAAAAAAAGATAAGACTAGAATTACCAAAATTATGAGTGAAAGGGGAAACATTATTACTGAACATACACAAATATAAAAGATTTTAAGAGAATACAATGAGAAATTATACACAAACAAATTTGATAGTTTAGATAAAATGGAAAAATTTTTAGAAAAACACAAACTTCCAAAACTGACCCAAGAAAAAACTTTTAATTTGAATAGACCTATAACAAGTAAAGAAATTGGATGAGTAATCAATAAGATTTCCATAACAAGAAGTCTACAACCAAATGACTTAACTGGTCAATTCTACCAAATATTTAAAGAATAGTTAATATATCGACTCAAGATGGAGACGGGTCTGGAGCGGCCGTGTCAGGAGACAGCACGATCCTGAGAACTGTGCGCTGTGATACCAGAGTATTGATTGCATTTCCAAGAGGAACAAAAGGCGAATAATTCTTTCAACAACGATCCTACATCGACAAACAAGCGGCAGCAGGTTCAAGGTTTTGGGGCCGACACAGAAGAGGACTCCTGAAAGAACCCAAGCCCTGTTGTGGGAACGAGTGATCAGCCCAGACAACAAAGGCCAAGAAAGCCAGCAGAACCGGCGCAGAAACGGAGTGAAATGTGCCGGACCGGCCCAACCCTGCGAGCTCTGTGAGTCACCCCCATCCCAGCCCGACTTGCGGGGCAAAGCCCGACTGCTCCCCGCCTGCCTGGCTCCTGCCTACCACACCAGGCTAGGCGCCCACAACAGAGCTGCCTCCATTTCCTCGGGTGGGGGAGGAGATGACCGGCTTAGTGAGGGCAGGCCAGCCATCTCTGCTCGGCTCCGCACTGAGACGT
>NW_007734238.1:84633-96625 GCF_000696425.1 Galeopterus variegatus | reverse complement strand
GAGACCTCATAATGAAAAGCTATATAATTCCCTTGCCATGCCTAATTCCTGCCCTACTTCCCGGTGTGACACTGTCTGATTCTGTATATGTTTTTCTTTTTGGTTCTTTTGGTATTTATCTTCAAATCTTGAAATAAGTGTTACATCATGACTTTTTAATGATAAATATTGGACATTAATATTCTGGTAGGAAAGATAAGCATTTACTTCATTTATACTTCTAGCTCTTTTCCTCCCTCTTCAAAAGTAATTTTGGCTCTGTTTATTTTCTCTACATTTACATTGTAATTTATAATACTGTACTTGTACCTTCGTGTTTTATGAGCTACAGTGGAACTGCTTTACTCTGTATCTGGTAAGATAAAGTTATTACTTCTGGAACACCTCCCCTGTGCAACCTTCTCAGTTCTACTTGGCTAACAGTTTTCTTCTCCTCTTGTACATTTGTTGTGCTAACACATGCATCCTACTCTATAACTATAATTAAGGCTGCTTTATTTTGTCCATAATCTGATTCTAAATTATGAAAACACTAGTTTTATATTTAAATGAATAATTCAATATTGTTCAATGTACAGCCAAAATGATGTACTCAGAATGCCTTCCCTCTCTTGTAAAGTGTTTTGTGTTTATGTGTGTTTTCACTGTCCTTTTTTCTCCTCCATCATCATATTGTTTGACTTAGTTTTACCTTACATTGTGGTAAATTTTAAAAGACAGTATCACAACTCTCACATTTTCCTGAAGCCTTCCCCATGGGGTCCTGCATTCCTCTCTGAACTTATTCTACCTAGGCCTGCGACTTAGCATCATCCAGCAATAGCCATGTCTCATTTTTCTGGATTGGACCCACTATTTCCTAGATCCCATGTCTTCCTTTTTTCTTTCTTTTTTTTTCCTCATACATTTTACTGGAGCAGATTCTCAAGTAACTTCTTTAAAAAATTATGTATTCTAAGTAAATGGCCTTGGTTTTTGAAATGGTTTTATTCTTCTCTTATAGTGAATAGACAATTTAGGTGATTATAAAATTTTAAGTTGCAATCTATTTTTATCAAATCTTTGAAGGTATTGCTCAATTGACTTCTAATCTTCAGTGTTGCTAATGAATTATTTTCCTACTATGTCATCTCATTCAGTTGTAAGTGACTTATTTTTCCTTCTTTCTGGAAGCTATTAAAATTCTCTTTTTAACTTTGATATCCCAGTGTTATGTGTACATGCAGACCATTTTCATTCGTTGGACCAGGTACATGATGGGACATTTCAAACTACTATCAATTTGGAAAGAAATCCCTCCTACTATTTATAATGATACCTCTTACCCAACCTCCAAACCTCCATCAGGAAGAGTCAGAAAGAATCTCAGAACTTTGTACACTCCAGGTGAAACCCTCAAACTTCCCAACCACACCTGTACCCAAACACTCACAGTCTCCTCACTGGTTTCTGCCTTAATATTATTAGATCTAATCTTACTTTGCTATGTCTCCCTGGTGGTCACCACAAGAAGTCAAGGATATCCTTTACCTTTGTCATGCAAAGAAGTCATGGACACACACCACTATAACTTCCACAAGTTATAATATAGGGCATATTGGGGAAAAACTCACAAGCTTACATTCCCTCAAATTCTCATTCTTTCTTAGCATTGCCCGCAAAGATATTCTGTGTGGTCTATGGCCAAGGTGTCACCTGAGAGAAACCTTTATCAGTCAGCAGGCTAGACATACATTGAGAATAACTCCAAAAATGAGAATAAATAAATATGAAGCATCCTCTCATGTTTCATATTTATAGGTTAACCTGAGAGAAGGTAGGAAATATCTATTTTCTCTAAGGAACAAATTATGCAATGAATCTCTAGGCTGAGGTGCAGCACTAGAGGGTGTGCATTCAGAGGGCCAAGGTTTGCACACAGCTAGGTCTCTGGAACACCAGCCCCACTGTCTGCCTTCTAACACAGTTCTGAAGAGCCAGCTTTCTATTGGACCACCAAATTGGGGCAGGACATGAGTGTCCAGGGTCTTCCAGATTGTCTTTCATCAATCTCCCACTTAATTAGCTCAAATTCAATCATTGATCGTTATAATCATTCCCTTGCTTACACTCTCAACTACATTGTCTTCTCCCACTCAAATTCCTGATTAGAATCAACTGTCCACCTACTTTGCTTCTGCATCACATAGCTAGGTGTGGCTATGGAAAACAGAAAACTATATCCATTGGTCTCACTCAATCCATTATCACTTGCCTCAAATGGACCCATGATGCTGCCAGCATCACATGACATCACATGTGACATTTCCCAGGGCCATTTACCTCCCTGCTGTCCAAAGACAACAATTTTCAAACTTTTATTTTCTCCTCAAATATCCAATGTTTACACCACTATCTTAACCTAGATGCCACAAAAATGAGAGCCTGTGTCCACAGCCTAAGTGCTAACATTTTATTGAGTACTTCCTGGTTGCTCCAATTAGCTTCTCCAGAAGCCATTGGGGAACACGATCCAACACAGCATCGGCAGTATCGAGTGTGACTCACAACATGCAGGATGAACTAGTGCACACTTAAGGGCATTGAGCTGGTCTCACTGTGGTTTTTGCCTTAAAATCTCCAGGAAGGCACAGGACCAGTACATAAGAAACCCACAGAGTAGGCATTAAATAGGGGACTGTCAGATTGGATCGCTGTGCCAAACTGTAAACTGCAGTATTGGCAGCAGTAGCAATGATTTGGCAGCATGACCTTCAAAATAATGAGCGCCCTTACTAGGACTGCTTAGGCCAAAAGGTACATTTATAGGTGGCCTGTAAACTAAACTCTGTCCAACCACCTTTACTCTCAGTTTATGGTCTTGCTTGCTAGTTCCACTGAGAAAACTGAAGCAACCAAAACAGAATTTCTATAAGCTCCCAACTCCTTAGTTGCCAGCCTGTGAGCATTTGTGCCCTTGAACTCTGCCTCCCCTTACGTTGCTATAGATAGAATGCTTGAGCTCCTAGCTAGGTCACCCTCCTATTGTTCACAGGATTTCATTTTATCTCATTTCTCAAGGACATTTTGTTTTCATATCTTTCTAATTTACTTTTTAATTGACCAATAAAAATTGTATATATTTATCATGAACAACATGTTGTTTTGAAATATGTATACATTGTGAAATGACTATATCAAGCTAATTAACATATGCATTACCTCATGTACTGTTTTCTGTGGTGAAAACACTTAAAATCTATTCTCTTGAAAGTTTTCAAGAATATAATACATTGTTATTAACTACAATTGTCACATTGTACTATAGATCTCTTGAATTTATTCCTCCTATTTAACTGAACTTTTGTATCCGTTAACCGATATCTCCCCAATCCCCCCCACACCCCCCAGCCCCTGGCAACCACCAGTTCACTCGCTAATTCTATGAGTTCAGTCTCCAGCAATTTTTATCTCTCTGTCCTATGTTTCTCTATATTCTCATTTTTTCTTTTCTATTGAATCATATCTTCAGTTCATAAACATTGTCATTTCTCCCATTTGGAAAAAACAAAAACAAAACTCTTGATCCCATTTCCTTCTTCATCTGTGGCCCCTTCTCTCTGCTCCTCTGCATAGCTACACTCTTCAGGAGACCGTCCACACACACCGTCTCCACTTTCTGTCTGTATAATATTATTGTTTTGTGAACTCCAAGCCTGGTTAAAAATAGAAGACCAAAAATTAAACAGAACAGATTAAGGTAGCTTAGGTCAAATTTAATTGGACAATAACCCCAACCATAGTCACATGTAGTAACTTAAGCAGATACTCAAAATGATCTTGGGAGGTGTTTTTTTTTGTCTTTTTTCGTGATCAGTAAGGGGATCGCAACCCTTGGTGTGGTGTCACCTGCACCGCACTCAGCCAGTGAGCGCACCGGCCATTCCTATATAGGATCCGAACCCGCAGCGGGAGCGTCGCTTCGCTCCCAGCGCCGCACTCTCCCAAGTGTGCCATGGGCTCGGCCCTTGGGAGGTGTTTTTTGATAGTTACAATTAGTTGATGATGTTTATCTATATTTAATTCTTTGACAATTTTTTAAAAATTATTTTCTGCATGTTATGGAGAGGGTCTTACTTAGAGGCATCTTGTGATTGTTTTTTCTTAAATTGATTTTTATATATATTTGGGAAGGAGGTGACTGTTTTATCAGAAAACAAGTGATTACTGAAGGAGATGTGTATGGATTCCCAGAGCAGCAATAAACCTCCTAGTGGTAGAATAAATAAATAAATAAATAAATAAATAAATAAATAAATAAATAAAATTTTTTGAATGCAGCTAATTGGGTTTTGAAACATTACTCCTCTGACACTGCTTTTCTCAGTGTCATCACTGCCCTTGACATCGTTAAATCCAATGGTCAGTTCTTCCGTATTCTATTATGTGACCCATCAGCAGCATTCAACAGTTGTTTACTCCCTCCTCCTTGAAATGCTTTCTCTTTTTGGTTTCCACGACACCATATTCTCCAAGGTTTTTTCCAACTACAGGCCCAATCCTTCCTAATATCCTTTGTGGTCTTTCCTCATCTTCCTATCCTCTCAAGTGTTGATTTATGGAATTTCAGTTC
Organism: Galeopterus variegatus; assembly: GCF_000696425.1. Classification (NCBI taxonomy): domain Eukaryota; kingdom Metazoa; phylum Chordata; class Mammalia; order Dermoptera; family Cynocephalidae; genus Galeopterus; species Galeopterus variegatus. The sequence continues at coordinate 92,013 of NW_007734238.1, read as the reverse complement.
TTGGGCCTCTTCGCTTTATAGACTTACTTTATTGGCAAGTTTATCCAGTCTCATGGTTTTAAAGGTCATCTATATGCTGATAACTACCACATTTTTATATCCAGCCTAGACTTCTCCCTTGAACTCCAGATCCATACATCCTAAAGCCTACTCCACTCCACATATCCACTTGGCTGTCTGATAGGCATGTTAACAAAAAAGAAAGTAACAATAGTAAAGTGACTCGGATAGAGGTGGAAGACTAATGCTCTTCAGGGCGCACCTCAGGACAAGGTGGCTCTCTGAGCCAAAGAAAGATTAGAATTTTCATAGAGTGGGTATGTGACTAAGGCTGCAATTTTCTTTATCTGTAACTGTCGCACAATTTGCAGCTAGAATGGCTGAGAGACATTCGCTTCTTTTATGCCTCTTGCTCAGAATCCTTGCCACAATCTCACTTGGGCAGCTGTCTGAACAGCTCTGAGAACTATCTTTGTAAGTCTTGTGGGTCATTTGTTAACTGTCCAGTGCTGGTTCAGGTTAATGGGAGGAGGAGAAAGAAAAGAAACAGAGCAGAGAAAGAGAACAGAGAGAATGAACAGGAAAGAAGGCAAAGATCAAAGTGAGGAAAACTGAGGATCATTTTAATTCTTTTACAGAAATTTGAAACTCAGGAAGTCCCAAACCAAATCCCTGATCATCAGCAAACAAACCCACTTCTTCTACAGTCTTCCACATCTCAGTTAATGGCAACTCCATCGTTCAGTTGCTCAGGCCAAAACTTTGGAGTCCTCCCGACTGTCTTCATTCTTTCTCATCCAACACAAATCAATCTTTCAGCAAATCCTAACGCATCCATCTTTGAAACGTACCCAGAATCCAACCACTCCTCCCACCTTCAGTACTATCACTGCATTCTGGTCACCACTATTTCTCACCTAGATTATTGTCGTGATCTTCTAATCAGTTTTCCTATTTACTTCCCTGCAGTCTATTTTCCTGTAATGGTCTTGTTAAAAACATTGTATACAAGTATGATGCCATTGCCCTCAAACCTATATAATTGCTCTTCATCTCTCTCAGATTAAAAGTTAAAGTAAGACCATGCAGTGGCTCTAAAATCTTACAAGATCTGACTCTTCATTACCTTCATCTCTTATAACTAACCACCCCCCGCCCCTTGCTCACTCCACTCCATTGCACACTGATATTCCTTGAATATTCTAGGCCCTTTCCCACAGCAGAGCTTCTGCACTTGTTTACTCCTGTACTGGAAACATCTTTTTCTCAGTTATCTGCAGACTTCATTCTCTTCTCTCTTTCAGTTCAAACACCACCTTAGATATGAGGAATTCCATGATGATTCTTTTTAAAATTGTAATCCTTGTATCTCCTCCTGGCAGCACTCCTATTATCCTCACTTGCTTTACTTTTTTCCATAGCACTAATCATTACATGAAATTATTTATTTCCTCTCACCCGTGGGATCCCCTCCCCCATTAATACAAGCTCCATGAGGCCATGGCTTTTGACTGTTTAATTCATTACTGCATTTCCGGCACCTAGAACATCCATAAGTACATAGTAGAAATGCCAGAATGAATGAAAAAATAATTCTTACACCTTTCTACTCTTTAGTTTTTCTAGCCTATTTTCCTAAAACCTTCATTCATAGCATATTAGATATTCTGGATGACTCTTGTTTCTTCTCATATTTTTATCTCTTTGTTTTTTGATTCAACTTTCTGAAATAATTTTTCACCTTTATCTTCCAAAGCTTGTGTTAAATTATTTGTTTTGTCTGTTACATATTAAGCTCCCCAAAGGTCTTATCCTTTGATTGTAGCTTATTTATAACATTCTTTACTATTTTATGGATCTAATATCTTTTCAAATCTCTCTAAGGATACTCTTTAAAGATTTGCTTTTTGGGGAGATGGGATTCTCTTTTACTCCCTGAATTATCTGTTAACTCCACTGTCATTTTTTTCTGCTTGTATATAAATATTCATTGAAAAAAAGTTTTGAAAAATCCACAATAAAAGGTTAGCTGTGTTGGTAATGATATCTGGGTGACAGGCTTATAGAAGGGTTGCTTATAACTGTAAGTATATGGTTTTCCTTTTGCATATTTATATTTTCTTATTGTATCAATTATTAGATATTATTACTCTAATACAGAAGTTTTATAAGCTAAAAAAAAACTGAAAGGAAAAGTTAGTGAAAGGGGAAAACACAGGTAAATAGGGTAGGCTTCTTGGAAGAAAAAGACAGACTGAAAGAGACAGGAACATCAGAAATGAATCTAAAAAGAGATAAGAAAGTGATTCCAGTGTGGGGAAGTAACAAAGCTTACACTCCTAACTGCCATCCTTTTATATACTCTGAAACTATTTACCCTGTGTTACAATCACAGTACTACATGCACTGTCTCCAGTAGAACATGTTTTCTTACAAATAGCTCTCTTCCCAGAGGCTGTGCTTGAATTCTTCCTCCCTGGAAGAAACCCTTGGGAAGACAACTGAGTTAAATTTGCATTTTTTCAGTTAAGTGATTACCACCCTTCTCTGCAGCAACAGTAAACACTTTTGGAGGAAGCTCTCCCTCCCGTGCCAGGGGCTTGCTAACTAGGCTTCTCCTCCTGCCCTGGACCCTAGAGTTGAATTTATCAGGAGTCGAATTCTGTCAGTGGGAGAATTCTATGGCTCAGGCAATTGAATGAAGCTTATTGGGATCTGGTTTGAAACTTAAAAGTTTATCCACTCAAACAATGGGTAGTGAATTAAAAAGGAAATAAACTGAAAGTTCATCCAGGCACATTGAATCAGATTTGCTCTTCATAATAAAGTTTAGAAGTTCTCTGCTTGCTAGAAGGGTTGATAGGTGACACAATACAAACTAACATTTTTGGGTAGAGGCAATTTCTTTGAAAATAAAAAAGTCAAAATCCCTAAACACTTGTTACTTTAAAGTGGAATAATATATAAGAATAGTAGTTGAAAGATGAAGTATGTGCAGCCATCTAGCACTATGCCTGGGTCCAAGTAGGTGCTAAGTAATTTTTTATTAATTCTGAGTGTTGGCCAGGCCTCTCATTCCACAGGGAGGAAGCCAAGGCCTAGTGAAGTTAACTGACTTGCCAAAGGGGAATAAATTGTACAGCCAAGATTAGAACCTATGTATAGAAGCAAACTTCTAAATCAAACAGAAAAACTAAAAATTATGATTTAGCAATGAAAACTTCAAATCATGATATTTTTCCCAAGAGAAAAGCATTCTGCCATTTATGATTATGTATACAATTGGTTTCATAATGAATAGCATTGCAGTAGTAGCCAGACAATCCAATGTCACATGCATTTAGATACAGCTACTTTAAAAAAAAAAAGGTTAATGAAGTAATACTTTAATGCAATAAAATGTATACATTTCAAGTATGAAGTTTAATTAGTTTTGACAAAGTCAAACACACTTCTAATCACCACCACATCAATATTTAAACATTTTTACCACCTCAAAAAATTCACTCCTGCTCCCATATTGTCAAATTCTCATCCTCCACCCCAGCTTTAGAAACCATTAATCTGATTTCCATTAGATTACATTAGAGTTGCTTGTTATAAATTTTTATATAAATGGAATCATAAAGTATCTAGTCTCTTTTACCTGGTGTCTTTTGCTAAGTATAATGTTGTTGAGATACATCCATGTGTGTTTCTTTTTCTTACTGAATAGTGTCCCATTATATGGATATACCAAATCCATTTATCCATTCACATATTAAGAGAGATTCAAAGTTATTTCCAGAATTGGGCTATTATGGTTAAAGTTGTTAACAACATTTGTGACTAGACATTGTTTTCATTTCTCTTGGTAAATTACTAATAGTATAATTGCTGGGCCATATGTTAAGTGCACATTAATTTTATAAGAAATTGCCGAATAGTTCTCCAAAGTGGCAGTGCAATTTTATATTCCCATCAGTAGTGTGTGAGAGTTCTAGCTACTCTAATATAATGGAATACTACTCAATAAGGAAAAAAGAACACATATGGATGTATCTCAACAATATTACTTAGCAAAAGATGCCAGACAAGAGAGAGCAGATACTGTATGATTCCATATATATAAAAATCTAGAATAAGTGACTCTATAGTGATGGAAAACAGATTAGTGGTTTCTGAGGCTGGGGTGAGGGGAGGGGAAATTATAAAGCAGCAGGAAGGAATTTTGGGGAGTGGTGGAAATTTTTAACCTTGCCAATATATAGTATTTCAGTATTTTAGATTTTAATCATTCTAGTAGGCAGGTAGTGGTATCTTGTTGTAGTTTTAATGTTCATTTCCCTGATAACTATTGATGTTGAGCATCTTTTCATGTGGTTAGTGGTCATTTGTATATGTTCCTTTGTGAAAAGTCAGTTACATCTTTTGCCCATTTTCTATTTGGGTTGGTTGGCTTGTTGTTGAGTTGTAAGAAATTTTTACAAATCTTGATAAAGTCCTTTATCACATATATGTATTGCTAATATATGTAATGCAAAACCTAGTTCATGCTTTTCCTTTTTATTTGCAGAGTTATGTAGTTGAAAAGCAGAACTTAATAATTTTAGTGAAGTACAACATATCAATTTATTTTACTTATGGTTTGTGATTTTTGTGTCATCACAAAGAAATCTTTATCCTAAGGACTCAAATATTTTCTCCTTTGTTTTCTTCTAGAAGTTTTATCATTTTAACTCTTACATTTATGTCTATGGTCAGTTTTGAGTTAAATTGTTTATGGTGTGAAGTCAAGATTCTTTTTCCCCCATTACGATGTCTAGCTATTATAGCACCATACATTGAAAAGGCTATTCTTTTCTCCATTGAACTAACTTAGCATCTTTGTTAAAAATCAATTGCCATGTATTTGTGGTTTTATATCTGGGCTCTGTCTCTTTCATTGTTCTATATACTCATGTTCATGCTAAACATACTGTCTTGATCATTACATTCTTACAGTACAGCGTGAAGGAAAGAGACAGGTTGCATGCAATGAAGGAAAGAAACAGAAAGAGGGGGCCGGCCCCATGGCTCACTCAGGAGAGTGAGGCGCTGGGAGCGCCGAGGCCACGGGTTCGGATCCTATATAGGGGTGGCCAGTGCGCTCACTTACTGAGGGTGGTGCGGACCACACCGTGCCGAGGGTTGTGATCCCCTTACTGGTCAAAAAAAAAAAAAAAAAAGGAAACAAACAGAGAGAGATCTTTTCCGGCAGGAAATAATTCTAGTTTCTACATGGCAAAAGAAAAAACATCAGCCCTATTTCAGAACAATACAGTTCATTCCAATTATTTTTCTCTTTAATTAATCATTTAATATTTGCTAAGCATTTCTGTGGTCTATGTGTATAACATATATGCTAGGCACAGTATGAACATATTTAGTTGCTTCTGTTGTCTTAACTAATGACTTCTATGTTTTTGTTTACCTCTTTTGTGATTTTTTATTGATAAATTTTAGAATTAATCAAATCTGTTAGTTAACATTTTCATAATGAGATAACATTTTTTCCAATATGAGACTCTATTTAGAATGTGAAAAATTCCTTAATAAAGGAATTTTCACTAGTTACAAATTTAAAGNAGATTGTTTTAAATAATGTTTTGGTTGAACTGAGGCAGATATGGATGACAGGAACTAGCATTTATTGATCATGTACTGCTTGCTGGGTGTTATGCTATGTGCTTTATATGACAATCAAATATATAATTGCTACAATTTGTTGTGGGCATGTTATGTTCCTGAAATTTTCCCTCTTGATTCCTGCAACAATACTGCAAGGTAGGTATTACTATTCCCATTGCACATGTGTAGCCACTCACGTTAAGTACTTTCCCTACAAGAAAGCATAGAGATGCTTTAAAATCTATCCTGAATTGCCCTTTAATCCCAGGATCTCCTCAGTAACTCTACATTACACTCACAAAACCCACAACAATATTCTGTATGTTGCATGAAAGTCAGGGCAAAATCTAAGGTTCAAAGGGCAGTTTAAGAATTTCAAATAAGTCGATTAGCTTCCTCCTATCTATACCAGATCAGCATCAGTTTCTTTTCTTAGAGAAAAATAATGAACTGATGGCTAAGAGAATTTAATTTGAGAGAATGCTCTTTTACCTTTTCTGAGCTGAATATCTTCATCTAACTCAGTAACACTGAGACACACGCAAGAGAGAGGCCAAGGTGGGAAAGGATGAGCCAGGAAGTAGTAGTGACATATGTGAGATGCAATACAGTTTTCACAGGAGATAATCTTATAATTTAAGAAAAAAATCTTTACAATTTAAGAAAATCCATTGAGGGCAGGTATCATCACTTTAGAGAGAAAGAAAGCAAATATCTGAGGAACAAATGTATTCAGCCCAAGTGGTACTGCTTGTAAGAAAGGGAGATAGAAGGCTAACCTGGACACTTTGCACTTGCACTAGAAAGAAACAGGGCGCCAAGGTGAAGTTGGAGAACAAAAGAGTGATTTGCGAGCGAGGCGAGGGAGCAGGGAAGAGGAAGGGCAGGTGGAAGATCAGTTTATTGTTCTTTCTGAAGCTGAACTCAGCTCACTGATCTTGTATCCCCGCTCTTGCTGCTCTGGCATGTACATACGACTAATTCATTTTCTTTTATCTAAGATTTTAAAGTACCTCTGAGAAAGATGGGGTATACAAATCCAATTAGAATCACAATAGGTTGGGAACTGATCCAGGGACTTAATATAAGACCTAAATAATAAAAAGCAAAAATAGCAGAAAACTAAGGTAGTTTACATTCCTATGTCTTATGAATAAAACTAAAATAATGACATCATCCCTTGTTCTTTAAAAAAAAAATGTGCTGTTAACATTTTGACTTGAAGAAGTGGAAAATGGTCTTTCAAAATAGGATGTTAGTGTGATCCACTGAACTTGAGTCTTCTCTTAGGGTGGCACCTGTTTTCCCCACCTTTGCCTGTGTTGCAACACAGATTCTAAATGGGGGATTAAATGGAATTAAATACACACACACATTCTCACGCAGCTCTCAGGAGTAGACTTTGTCATATGGAGAAACCCTAATAATTTTTATTACACTTTTATACCATATTATCAGGTACTTTTTATTTCAATATAAGTGAATGATCGGGGGGTCTCAAATGTAAGTGCCTCAGGGGTCAGATATGGCCTGATTATAAGAAGACTGGTAGGGAACTGGAACAGTTGTGTCTTAAATAAAGGCATTCTAATTTTACCCATTTCAAAGACTGCCCTTGCTAAACAAAATATACCTATAGACAGAACTTGAGACCTTTGGACAAGATTAACTGTTTTTTTTTTTTCCCTTTTTGTCTTTTTTCGTGACCGGCAACGGATCGCAACCCTCGGT
>NW_007734238.1:79513-84272 GCF_000696425.1 Galeopterus variegatus | reverse complement strand
TCAGCCAGTGAGCGGCCGGTCTGTATGTGGGATCCGAACCCTCGGTGGGAGCGCTGCCGCAGTTCCCAAGCGGCGCACTGTAGCAGTGCGCGACCGGGCTGGCCCCAAGATTAACTGTTTTGATAAATTGTCTGCCATGTTTAAAAGGAAATATCTAATTGGAAAAATTTAATAAAGAATGTTTTAGTAATAATTTGATTATATAATTGGGTATGTTTGTCTATTAGAAACTCAGATTGAATCGGCATAGGTGACAGGAAGAAAGAGAAATATGTCAATCATATTCATTTATTTATTCAATAGCAAAAAATGAGACTAAATTTTCTTTTGGGCAGAATTGACAAGTTGTTAAAACAGATTGATAGGTTACTTGTGTCTAAATGATCCCATGGTTATGTAGATAAATTTATGGTTAACAAAGGCCTTTTTCAACTTTTCACTTAGGTATTTTTTTCAATGCCAAGTGAAACTCACTCAAGTTATTCAGAATTAGGCAAAACCTTCCTTGATATATAAATATTTGATATACTCTTCCTTCCTAAAGACAATATTATGTTTAAGGCCTTTTTCAACTTTTCACTTAGGTATTTTTTTCAATGCCAAGTGAAACTCACTCAAGTTATTCAGAATTAGGCAAACCTTCCTTGATATATAAATATTTGATATACTCTTCCTTCCTAAAGACAATATTATGTTTGTGATGGACTAGGCAGTAGGGAATACAGCCTTTAATCTCAAAAGACCAAGATTGGGGAATTTAAGTTATTCAATCTGATGTATACATTTTAAAAAGCAATGGGAAAAAAGTTATCCCAGTTCTAAATTTCAAATCTGAAAGGTCAGTAAACTTGTGGTTCAGATGAAAGTTGTAGTGGTGTATAACGTCTGTCAATTTTCAGGTGTTAAAAGCAGTAGAAAATTGTATCATTTTGACACTCACTCCAGTTGTGAACTTAAGTGATCATTGACCAGATACCTTTAAAAGATTCCATATTTACAGAGATATGTGTTCTTCTCTTCTGCAAGGGAATGGACTTGAAAAGCCAAGAGATATCAAGTGAATAACATTCCATGAAGCAATATTCTTAATAGATTAATCTGATTGTCAATCAGCTCCTACACCTATCTGAAGAAACATTTGACATTTTGTCTATATTCATTTATCAAGGGTCTAAAAATAGATTTAATTTAATAACATTAGTGTTCAACTTGTCCAACGTTCAGATCTTATTCCAGGGGGAACAATGCTTGTAGCAATGGTAAAATTAGGAAAGTTGTTTTATGTCGCATTAGTTAACATATGCAAGCTTACTTAACATGTGGATGGCAAATAAGTGTAATTACATTAAAACAAGGAGCTGTAGTGCAGAAGCAATAAAAATAGACTAGGTTGTATTATTAATTCTTGTGTTAAGGGTTTTGAGCCATGTTGATTGGCCTGAATTTTTTGATTTTGTTATGGTACAAAGGGATTGTTTGAAGTAATTTGTCCCCGAGAGAGGCTCACAATCCCAAGCGGGTTTCAATTCAGCAAAGCAAATCTAATTTTGTTTGCTTTATGCAAACCAGAAGGGGCTGTGGTTCATTCTGTTTTCACTGGAGGGGAAAGGCGCACTAATGGGACCTGCTGAAATGCATGCATTGCAAACATCATACCCCTGCATATATTAAATTTAGCTATGTGATGCACTGTGTTCATCATCTCATTGTGTACACAGATACGCTTTAGAACAAAGCCTTTTAATAGTGAGGGAACCTTACTACATTATGTCAATACTCTGTTGTATTTATATTTAATGCCACTATTGGAATACCTGCCCTTAGCTAGAGTATGTTCATATTTGTGATCATTTTGCATTTCAGCTGCTCCTTGCGTTAAAGCGGGCTAGTATTATGCCGGACTTTGAAGCCAACATCTGAAGATTAATTATATATAGATCATTAAAGGTTTCCAATTTTCCCAGTCTCCATCCCCACACATATACTCCTTGTATACTTGAGTTAAAATGGAGAGTTGTTCAGCACCTTGTTGAAAGAATAGGATACATCACAATCTGAATATTCAGGATGGAAGATAAATGGAGGATAATAATATCTGCACAACAGGTAATGCTAAAGATGGTCTCCGTCCTTGTGACAAATCACCATCCTCCTACCTGCCCCCTCCCCCTAGTTCACTTTAGTCTTCTCCTTGACTTGCCAGATACAGCTCTGCTGCCAGACATATTTGATCAAATTCATCAAAATTAGAGGGTTCATGAGATGGGAAGGGAAACCAGTACATGATAGATGATAATGCAGTTGTTGGCTAGGTGAATTTATTCACATAAAAATGGAATTGTTTGTCAATTAAAATTGCATAATAACTGCATCTCCTGTCATGCCAGCACCGTTTCCAGTGTGTTTCTGTTTTGAAAACAGTTCCAGTACTGCAAATAGACAGACACATCTCCAAACCCTTCAATTTGTCATTAGACATTTGGCGGCATGCCCACTTTGCTGTTAATTTTCCAAAACTACATTAATTTGCTGAATGACTTTTGTGAATCAGTTCACATAAATTCAAGATGATACTTGTCATGTATCAAAGAGTGAGTATGGAAAGCACAGGTTACTTGTAAAAACACAGTGTGTGAATCAGTTTGAATTTTGTGTTTTAAGGTCAAACATGGGTTAGCATTAATGATTTTTTTTCCCTTTCCTAATGGAAGTTGCTTAATGAAACATTACAAGGATAATCTTCCTATTGGTTTTTTTCTGCTTCTGCTTATCTGTTTCTTCAATTTATTTGTGTATACATTCTTAATTTGACTTGATTTGGAACACAAGAGACACCTCAGGCAGTTGAAATCCAATGGCATAACCAAAAATAATTGTTTAATTTTGTGATATAAGGGATTTGATTCTCAAGGTATACTGTATCTGACAGTTGTACAATTTAAACATTGAGAGAGATTACCCTGTGCACAGAACCAAATAGCAAGATCACATGATATTCTTAGAGGACCTTATTCACTAACAAAAGAGGGAACTTGGTTGAAGGATGTTATAATAGTCACTGGCCTCTTGTTGCATAAAATCATGAAATAGTATATTTGCTATTAAAAATGCTGATTTATTTATATATGTACTCTCTTGTTTTATGAAATATGTATAGTCTAAAGAAAAATGCTGCCTTGGTCCTGACATAAACATTATCCAATGACTTCTGACCAGATATTCCAGGTCAAAGCACATTTTTTTAATATGTAGTGTATATATATGTACATATATATATATCCTAACATGTATATATAGTATGCTACACTATGCATGTGTGTGTATATATAATATATCACATATACACACAGAGAGACATATCTGCCCAGTATATATACGAAGGTACTTCAAAAATTTCACGTAAAAATATAATTAAAAGATACTGTGAATCTTTCCATGAACTTTTTGAAGTTCATATATATATATACATACACTTATATATATTATATGTATTGTACAATACTCTGTGTATGTATAACTAACTTCAAATATCTTATGAATACTTTTATTTTAATTATTTAAATAAATCATAAATTATAATTTAATTGGCTTAATGCAACCATGGAGCTGAAATTAGGGGGAAAGCAATTACATGAACACCTAATGAGTTCAAACCTGCAACAAATAACATAAGAAATCATGTCACTATCAGCTTTAAGCTTAGAAAGATATGCGTGGAACAAAAGCTCCAGCATGGAATGATACTTAATTCACTACCACTTATAAACTCTGCTCCCATAATATCTAAGCTTGCTCACCTTTTCCTGGTCCACCTCTTCAGTTTCATGAAAACAGGAAGCTTGGAAAGGGTGAGAAGAGTGGAACAGTTGGTGGCTTAAGCCCCCCTGTTGTGCTACATTGATGTCAATTACTGTCAATTCAGGCTAAACTTAGACCACATTTAGTAAGGTTGACAAAATATTATCTCAGTGAAAATGTATATAAATGTTTCCTAATAAGCCAACTCATTTTAATAATAAATATTTTCCTAGATTGAACTCTGGTGTTCAAAAAATATTTGGTGATGTCAGATTGGAGGGATTTAATTCCTTAGTATGCTTTCATGGAAGTCAACCCAACACACAAACTCTGCCCCAGTGCATCATAAGTCCTACACAAACATGTCTCCTTCACGTTGAAGTACCGAAGGCAGTCTCTGCCCAAATTCCTGTTTAGCTAAGTAGTCTAAGTTTGCATGGAAAGTTATGTCTGTTCTCAGAGAGCTTCCAGACAGTAGTGTGCTTATAAATGTTTAACAATCAACTCTCTGGGGAAGAAGCGATAGCCCTGATTTGTAATGTGGGCCAAATCCAAGCTATCAATGCGACACCACCTAATGTGGAGTGGGGAACAGACACAAAATATCACACCATTCTATGGAACATCCACCAAACCAACCTAAATATCCATTGTTGGATGACTAGATAAGGAAAAGATGGTAAATATACACAATGGAATACTACTCTGCCATAAAAAAAAAAGAATGAAATATTGCCATTCACAGTAACATGGATGAGCTTAGAGAAAATTATGTTAAGTGAAATAAGCCAGGCACGGAGAGCAAAATACCGCATGTCCTCACTCATAAGTGGGAACTACAAAATAAATTAATTAATTAAAATAAAAACAGAAAGAAAAATACAACAATCACAATACTACGCTGAACTTTTAAAAGGAAAGGACAGAACTGAAGTTATCAGAGGTGGGAAAGGGGGAGGAG
>NW_007734238.1:77779-79461 GCF_000696425.1 Galeopterus variegatus | reverse complement strand
TAATCAACTATGTCTCAGTAAAAAAAGAAAATAGTATACCCACCATATAGATACAATAGAAATAAATAACCTAAAGAGCACACAGATCATAGTAAAATAAGAAGTAATAAACTTAGGGTATTACCTTTATTTTTAATATGACTTACTAAATTGTAAGTGTACATAATTTTTATTAATTTTTAACAACAGATGTATATAACAAACAGTTTGCAATTTTCTGAAAATTTAACCGTCGGTCTTATGAGTTAGTGCAAGGTAGCCCCAGCCCACCACTGCCTTCATCCCATCTCAGCACACACACCATACAATTAGCTTCCTGGTTCATTAACATCGATTCAGAGTTATGCCTCATCAAATGTGAAAATATTTGTCCTGGCAATAAGCAAAATAGCTTCTTGCTGATCAATTGCTCTTAATATGGTTGTGCGGTACTGCCTCCACCTGTATTTTCAGTGGTGCATTCATTTTCCCTGCCATCAAAGTCCCTTGTTGGACCTTTATTTTATTCAGGTGCATGGGGGACACAGCCTTGTCTACATTCCTTTGTCTAGGAATAGTGATTCTGCACTCACACATGAAGAAGAGGAAAAAGAGAGCTACTATACAATGGTGTGGAGTGCTATGAAATTTTACTGACACGCATCTGGGAAGACTGCCTGATCTGTATTTGGAACAATGCTATTTTATTTAACTTGATATATGTGTGGGCTTTTTATTCAAATAGAGTCGAACAGTTTGTTCGGTGGGGGGGAAGGGCTGCTTGTTACAGAAAGGTTATTTATTGTTCACTATAACACTTGGAATTCTGGAGAAAATTGTGAGGATACTCCCTTTGGGGGCTGTATGCTGCTATCCTAGCCTCTGTACAAAGAGATAAAGCAAAAGTTGAAGGAAAGATCCTTGGAGGCTGACTCCAGACAGTGTTTTAGATGCCCTCAAATGAAGGTGCTTCTCAGCCTTTAGAAATATTCAGCTGCCCATTCCATCATTCATTTTTGTAGCTAATTGGACATTTGGAANTCACAGTAACATGGATGAGCTTAGAGAAAATTATGTTAAGTGAAATAAGCCAGGCACAGAGAGCAAAATACCGCATGTCCTCACTCATAAGTGGGAACTACAAAATAAATAAATTAATTAAAATAAAAACAGAAAGAAAAATACAACAATCACAATACTATGCTGAACTTTTAAAAGGAAAGGACAGAACTGAAGTTATCAGAGGTGGGAAAGGGGGAGGAGAGGGTGGTAATGGAGAAATTGGTAAAGGGACACAAAAAATGATTACACTGTTTAATGTTGAATATATTAATTATCCTGATTTCAGCATCATATATTGCATGCAGGTATTGATATTCAACTCTGTACCCCACAGATATGTATAATCAACTATGTCTCAGTAAAAAAAGAAAATAGTATACCCACCATATAGATACAATAGAAGTAAATAACCTAAAGAGCACACAGATCATAGTAAAATAAGAAGTAATAAACTTAGGGTATTACCTCTATTTTTAATATGACTTACTAAATTGTAAGTGTACATAATTTTTATTAATTTTTAACAACAGATGTATATAACAAACAGTTTGCAATATTCTGAAAATTTAACCGTCGGTCGTATGAGTTAGTGCAAGGTAGCCCCAGCCCACCACTGCCTTCATCCCATCTCAGCACACACA
>NW_007734238.1:74207-76495 GCF_000696425.1 Galeopterus variegatus | reverse complement strand
TAACCACGTCATTTATTTTTCTACTCATTCAACAAATATTCACTATGTACTCTTACCCCTCTGTATCTGAGGATTCACATCTGTAAATTCAACCAACTGGGGACTGAAAATATTCAGAGAAAAATTTGTGTCTGTACTGAATGTGTACAGACTTTTTTCTTTGTCATTATTTCCTAAACAATACAACAACTATTTCCATAGCATTTACTTTGTACTAAGTATTATAAGTAATCTAGAGATTATTCAAAGTGTACAGGAGGATGTGGGTGGGTTATATGCAAACAATATGCCATTTTATATCAGGGACTTGAGCATCTTCAGATTTTGGTATCTGAGGAAGGTCCTTGGTCCATGGATACCAAGAGATGACTGTACTGTTTCGGGCACTACAATAGTCCTAAATATTAAAAAAATAATCTTGCCTATTCAAAACATTTAAGTAGAACATGATTCAAGTAGAGTCTACCTTAGCTTTCCACTGGTGGTCCCTTAAGTCTGGACCACCTACCAGCACTTATGAAATATCTCACTCTTATTTGTTCTGTACTTTGTGTCCCTCTCTTCTCACAGCTGTCCTCAGCCCTCCTGAAATGTAAGTGCTTGTCAGCCAGCGGCTGTACACACCTTCATGTTATACCACTTGCCCCAGGCTCAGTGACCTTCTAGAACATTTTGTCCCTTTCCTCCATGAGCTCACCCTCACCTACATAAGGCAGATATGATACATGCAGTTTCCATCACGATATCTGATAATATGTGATTCATGCCAAACAGCAAATTCAGGCTTAAAAAACAAAATCANCGATATCTGATAATATGTGATTCATGCCAAACAGCAAATTCAGGCTTAAAAAACAAAATCATTTCATGTAGGGCCAAAGATCATTAGAGTAACTCACCTGGTGAACAAAGGCAGGGGGGTGGGGGGAGGCAGACATTTAAATTAGACCTTAAAGGATGGCTATAACGTAAGTATGAAAATACGCATGGAACATTTAGCATAATTTAGCAGAAGTTGTTACTGAACAGATTCAGGTGTTCTTCTAAACTATAATCCTAAATTATATGAGCTATATAAAATAATGCTAAACATAATGCACACAGCTGCCCTGGTGTCTATTAATTCTCTCTTCCTGGAATGCAGACTCTGGAAGCACCTGATAAGAGAGGTTTCTGGCAGCAGGGGATCTTAAAGCTAGGGTTTATGGATAGAAAAGGAGAATAGGAGAAAAAGCCTATGAAAAGCATGAGCAAAGTGGGGTGGGGGGATGTGAAGTCATCATCTAGAAAGGAGGAGCAGATTAGCTGGGCAGAAACAGAGAGACCATTTGTCATAATAAATAATAAGGTGCCATTTATTGAGCAACTATTATGTGCTAGGCATGGTGGTAACTACTGTCCATGCCTTACAGTGATATATTAAAAAAAAATAACAACAACACCACCATTACAGATGTTTATGAGGAAATCGAGCCTCCAATAATTACACCACACACCCAATGTCAAGATGGTAGGGTTGCAAGAGTCAGAGAATGGAGAGTTTTAAGTATAATTACAAGGAATCTAAACTTAATTTTATAGAGGAGACAAAGGAAACAGCTTTCAAGAAACCATGATGCAAAGACAAAGGTTTTGGTGTCCTGGTTAGGAGGTCCCTCAGGTGCCCTGGGTTAGGGTAAAAAATGCCTGAATTTTGAGGTTGGCTGTGGCTTTTGAAAGGAGGAATGAATCTAAGAGGAACTTGGGAGAAGATATTAAAACTACCTGACAACAGGATTTCAGGAGTATCAATAAAAGGCAAACAATGAGGATAGGAATAAAAGGTCTTTCATATGTGCATGTTGTGAAATGTATTTATTCTAATTATAAAATGTATTGGAAATCTTGTATATTAGTGATTATAATAAATTTGAGCATTCTCAAGTCAAATATCATTTCTCTTCTGATATCATTAATATTTTCAGTTGTCTGGAACCTACCGATCCTCCTACCGTATTACTTGATTCTTTTACCCCAAGATCTCATAATGAATTGTAAGTGGGAACAACAACTATGATTTGCAAAAAGGGAAACAAACTGAATAGATTAATTTGGCAGGAACTCACACTGTATAACTTTGAAGAACTGTGGAGTCTTTGGGGGCTCTTTGGCCAAGAGGAAGGGCATGTGCAAGATAAATGGGACTCCATTCCAAGCACAGCTCGCACAGGAGGTATAAAAAGAGCAGACAGAAGAGGCTGGAAAGGAAACTGGAGTAAACAGCAGGGAACATAGAAACAGAAGGTCAG
>NW_007734238.1:72328-73555 GCF_000696425.1 Galeopterus variegatus | reverse complement strand
ACAGAAGAGGCTGGAAAGGAAACTGGAGTAAACAGCAGGGAACATAGAAACAGAAGGTCAGCGCATATAGAACCTGGGGGAGGTGGGATGTGACGAAAGAGATACTTCTGGAATACTTGGAGCAGCACAGAGGAAACAAGTTTTAAAATGTTTCAATGCTATGCTTCATTGGAGCACTAAAATGTTTCAATGCTATGCTTCATTGGAGCACGTAGAAAAAGGAATGAATGAGCAGAGTAAATTAGTGGTTAGAAAACAATACTGGACCATGGTATTAGCAATAGTGATGGAATGGTTATAAGCTCCGCAACTGAGTGCCTTGCATCTATGTATGAAAGTGTCCTTCATACAGCAACTCTTATCTAAAGGTCTTACAAAAACTGTGATCACATTCTGGCCAGCATTTACCCTCCCAACATCCTTAAGGAGCAAGTGAGTGATAGGCAATTATTATGTATTGTAGGTGTTCTTAGTTATACTGCAGGAGTTCTTGTATCTTCAGGTACCACCAGGACGAAGCCAGGCTCCCTTGCTTCCGTTCCCACCTCCATCTGCCAAATGTGAGGTCACTTTTACAGGAAACAAGTAAGTCCTTTAAAGTTCCAAAAATCAATGAGGTGGTGCTTGTAACATTATTCAAATTTCTTGACCTCCATCCAGGCATGAGAGTACATTTCTCTATAGCTTCAGTGATAATATGTAAAAGATTTACAAAGTCAAGAGAAGATGTGCAAAGTAAGTCAAGGCAGAGAGAAAGCATCTCAAAATTACAGAGTCCAGACAGTTTACATCATCATCATCTTTATGACACTGAACTATGAGAAACATTCTCCAAATACGTTTAAGTGAAGTTAAATATATGGTAGATTCTACTGTCTGCCCTATAGGGCAGGGTCAGTGAAGGAAAATGATTAAAATGTTAACCCTTCTGATCGATTCAAGAGTTGATGACACTATGTCTACAAAAATGACTTTGAAAGAATTTGACTAGCTCAATCCATATATTGGTTAATAGAACCTGTTTTGTAAGTGCAGGGAGGAAAGAGTGGCTATCACTTTACATGAGTTATCAACATTACTATAGTAATTATCACATAAACTCTTCTTCATGTACACACTTTCCTTAGACCAGCAACTTTTTCCTTCCTTCCTTCCACCTTTCCTTCCTTCCTTTCTTTCTTTTCTTCCTCTCTTTCTCTCTCTCTCTCTCTCTTTTTGACATAAAGA
>NW_007734238.1:67974-71406 GCF_000696425.1 Galeopterus variegatus | reverse complement strand
AAAAAGGGGTTATGGTTCAATAAATTGAACACCTGAGCTGAGCACTTGTAGGATGAAATCGAGAGACGGGCAGATCAATTTAGACTCACTTCTACTTTTCAATCTGTTTAATAGATTTTTAAAATGACACTTAGAGCCCCACAGAGGCAGCAGCACTTCCTGTTCACCTGGCACACCCTCCCTCAGACACACCTCACCCCGGCACTCCCAGGCTCACTGCACTTGGAAAAGCTGATGATCCTCCGAGTAGAAATTCGCCGAGCATACCTTGGCCTCTTGCTCTCTGCTGAACTGGGCTCATTTATTCAGCTGGTATTGTGAGTTTGGGGGCATGACAGTACATCTGACCCCTTTGGGGTAAAATTTGATCTGGCATTTCATTTCAAGGGCTCAGCCACCGGTCTGTCAAATCCTCATTTTGCGGGTGCCCACTAGAACTGCTGACGCTTGTCTCTAACTCCCTCAGCTTTCATCTTTCACTGGCAATAAACATGTCACCCTGCTGAGGTGAAACACAATCTGGAATTAAATTTACTGCATATAAAATATAGTGCCCTCTTTATTGGTTCAAATACTTGTCACTCATAATTTATTTGTCCATGTATGGCCTTCACGCAGAGAGAAGGATGCTGCAAACGGGGCTTTGGCGTTCATTCTTGTCAGGATCTTTTTCACTTTTCATTTTTTCCCATTCCTGGTTTTCAAATCCCACTTACCCACTTGGGCTAATCTGTTTTCCATGAAGCACCTCAAATAAAACTGGAGCCCTTCGCCAAAGTGCGGTAAGCATGTCACGGAAAAGACTGGCATCAGGCTTCTTGGCTGAGCTGCTGCATGTTTGCTGGAAGTGGCAGGAGCATGGCACCTGGTAATGCCCTCCAGTGAGCAAACCCCAAATACAAGTGGGGGGGGGATTTAGCCCTCGTCAATTTCAGTCTCCCACTTGCCATGCCTTCCCTTCTGGCACTCAACTTTCTCGTGATTTATTCCAAATACTGTCGATCAGCTTTAACTAATACAGTTCTTGTATGAAGCACCTCTCTAATCTCTTCAAACACAGATGTGGAAGCACGGCTTAGAGCATGGAGGCCAACAAAAACCCTCTGCCTGTACCAGTGATTAGCTTTGATTGACACAGAACCCTTCTGCTCTCCTAGGCATCTTCTCACACCCACAAATGATTGTTTTAAAATGAGACGCACAGGGGACGGTGGGCACTAGCTTTAGCAAATTTGTGGTGCAATCATATTTATTAGCAGGTAACTCAAAAGCTACACCACGTTCAATACCTGATATTGGGTCCCCACACACACATTGCTATTTCTTTTAGCTCTTTTAGGTCTGTCTCTTTATAGAAAGGATCTTAGTACACATTAATTTCTCATTTAGAATTGTCGAAATACACATAGATGTCCCACACACACATTGCTATTTCTTTTAGCTCTTTTAGGTCTGTCTCTTTATAGAAAGGATCTCAGTACACATTAATTTCTCATTTAGAATTGTCGAAATACACATAGATGTGTATTTTATCCTGAACTTCTATTTTCAACTCATATGGTCCCAGATGTAAAAAAAATTATAACAACAGAAATGTTGGGATTTTTATTCCTTTTCAAATTGTTTTAAAATGAGTTCAAAATTTGAATTTAACCCTCCAAGAGCATTAAGGACCACCAGAAAAGAGTAGATGTCAGTGATACAAATCCAGATTCCCACAGACTATTCAAATTATTTAAAATATTTATGAATTTCAGTGACAGATACCATGTTTTTGCTTTTATTAATTCTATCATCTTTTATCTTTTTGGGTCACAAGGCCTGGGAAACTTCACAACTTGCCCTGGTTGTTTGGGGCTGTCTCACAAAATGATAGTGGGTAAAGATTCATCTTTCTTGATAGGAAGAATGTCCTGTGCAGGTAGAAGCACTCTGGATTCTCCAGGGAATTCCTGGCTACTTTAGGGATGATCCTTAAGGTTTAAGTTAAATCTCCAGAGATTCTCCCAGATTGTCTCGGATCCCACACACCTGGATGTAAAGTATTCCAGAGTTTGAGGATGACAGTTCTGTCTTCCCTGCCCCAGAAAAGTCTCTTAATGACTAGCCATGGATACAAAATGTCTCTGCCTGCTTTTTCTAAGCAGCAGCCTAAGTGAAGAGAGAGACTTAGAATAGAAATTCTTACTCCAACCAGCTATGAAATGCCTAATTTTATTTGCATCTGCACACATATGCAGTTAGATGTTTTATTCATTACCTACACACTTAATTCCAAAAGAAACTTATGAAGAGCAAAAGAAAAAGTATACTATGTTTTAGTTCTTGTTTTAAGATTTCAAAATAGTTTAAGTTAAACATTGACTTTCCAAATGTTTTTCAAAATATTTTAAAAATAAATTATATATGTAGAAGTAGAATAAAGAAAGTAAAATACTAATATTTTAGAAAGTATCTCACCTCCTACATGGTTTTAGGATTTTAGAAAAAGAGTAGAATAATAATTCATCTCATCTACACTTTTCATTTTAAGGCTGAAAAAACTGAGACTGCGATAGTTTAAGTGACATGTCCAAGATTATTCAGTTAGTTAACAGAAAAGTAAACAATTTTTGTCCAATATTATCCTCATTATCTACTGGAGTTACTGGCGATAACACAATCTCAGTAAATATACATTGAAGGAGGAAGTGAGGAATGAAGCATATACCAAGGTCCTTGGAACATAGAAGCTAAGAGTTGTCACAGATCTGCCCTATCCAGGGGAATGTGACAGTGACACAAACTTAGCCACAGTTGCTTGTCCTAGACCTGGGGGAAAGTAAAATAAAAAAAATTTGCTATCGGTAAAAACTTCACGAAGTAGTCTTTCTAACCTTTTTTAGCATCCATTAATCCTATCCCGGGGTAAAGGTTAGACTCTCTATTTCCTTTAAATTAAGAACTTTTAAAGTCTGAAGACAATTATTATTTCAAGAAATTCAATGGACTTTGAGCGTCTACTCTGTGTTTGACAGAGTGCTGTTGCATCCATGTGTACTATTCCACGACAGTCCTGTGGTGGTATTACTACCTTCACAGATGGAGAAAATGAGGCTCAGAGAGAACAAATGACTTACCAGGGGCCGGCCCAGTGGCGCACTGGATAGTGCGCCGCTTGGGAAGTGCGGCGGCGCTCCCGCCCGAGGGTTCGGATCCCACATGCAGACCGGTTCCCGCTCACTGGCTGAGCGAGGCGCGGGAGCAGCACCGAGGGTTGCAATCCCGTTGCCGGTCCCCGGCCCGGTGCGGGGGCAACACTGAGGGTTGCGATCCGTTGCCGGACACGGAAAAAGACAAAAAGACAAAAAAAAAAAAATGACTTACCAGGGTTCACATAAAGTCTAAGGCAGGGCCCAATTTTTTTTTTTTTTTTTTTTTTTTTTTTTTTTT
>NW_007734238.1:54731-67140 GCF_000696425.1 Galeopterus variegatus | reverse complement strand
AAAAAAAAAAAAAAAAAAAAAAAAAAAAAAAAATTGGGCCCTGCCTTAGACTTTATGTGAACCCTGGTAAGTCATTTTTTTTTTTTTGTCTTTTTGTCTTTTTCCATGTCCGGCAACGGATCGCAACCCTCAGTGTTGCCCCCGTACCGGACCGGGGACCGGCAACGGGATCGCAACCCTCGGTGCTGCTCCCGCGCCTCGCTCAGCCAGTGAGCGGGAACCAGTCTGTATGTGGGATCCAAACCCTCGGGCGGGAGCACCGCCGTGCTTCCCAAGCGGCGCACTTATCCAGTGCGCCACTGGGCCGGCCCGCAGAGCCCAATTTTGAGCCAGATTTGCCGACTTGGAATCTACAAAGAAAAACCACACTCATTTTAAAGAACTAGCACTAGAAAGACTAATTACACCAAGTAAGAATCTCATTTCTTTGTGAACTCTCTAACTGTTCATTTGATTTATCAGCACTTTCTTACCTCTTTGCTTTATTTTAACTATTTGCCAAGTGAGTGTCTGTACATTACTACTATAATTTTCAAATAATCTTTGACATCCTTGAGAGCAAAAATTAAAAAAATAGAAAAAAGAGAAAAAAATTCAAGCTACTGTTTCATTACCATTTATAGAATTTCAACTGATGTTTTCGAATGTCTGATTATCACTCACTATAAGATTATATGTGGCCAGTAAAATAACCAGTTATCTACAGCATTTGTCATAATAATTTTATTTTCAAATGATAGTGGAAGTTTTTGCTTTTATTTTGGAGTATTTTTGTTATGTTGTGTTTGCACTCTCTTGCTTTTATTCAGTTTTATTGAAATGTAAAATCTACCACATAAGGACCAATAAAATCAAATGTGAAAATACATATCTTCTTTGAGATTTTATTATGGGATTGTATCTGAGTGTATTATTCCCAGTTGGCTATAATGAGAACTATCCTATATGTACAAGTCCAAACTTCTATTGAAGGCATAAAATATACTATATTGTAAAATCTATTAAATGTGTTCTTTAAAATGGATATTATTTCTCTTACTATGTACATGAAGTACATTTATGTCCCCCAAACTCTAAAATAATTTAGAACAGAACAGGAACTAGAGGTTTCAGAATGGCCGATATATGTGTATTGGATAATGTATTTGTGTGGATGGTATAGCCCTGAGAGAGAGAAAAGCAGCGGAGTAAACTGATTTATGTCCCCCAAACTCTAAAATAATTTAGAACAGAACAGGAACTAGAGGTTTCAGAATGGCTGATATATGTGTATTGGATAATGTATTTGTGTGGATGGTATAGCCCTGAGAGAGAGAAAAGCAGCGGAGTAAACTGAAGACCAAGCCCTAAAAAAAGAATGAAAAATCTCAGCATTTAAGGAATGAGAGGAGGAAAAGGACACCATGATGAAGATAGAACCAAACCATGAGTGGAAATTAAGAGAATGTTCTAGGTAAAGGACAATGTCAAAAAAGAGGCAAATGCCACAGTGAGACAAGGATGAATAGTCCTTTGATTTGACGATAGCAAAAGTCATCTAGAATCTACCTGAGCCTCTCAGTGAAAATGAGAGGATGGAATTCAGATAGCAGTGAGTTAAAGGGTAAATAAAAACCAAAGAAATGGGATAAACATAGACTTTTTCTTGACTGGATAAATGTTACATAAATAAAATAAAATTAGGATGGGACACAAGATCAAAGATATTATTATAAGTTTTTGAAATGTATTTTTTAAAATTTCTTTCTGTAAATAATAAAGTAATATATGTAAATTGTAGAACATTTGGAAGCTATGAGAAAGGATGAAGAATAAATCAAAGTAATCCAAAAATCTCATGACTCAGACATTACTACAGGGAAGTTTTGGTCTATTTCCCTCCAGATTTTATTCTGTGCAATTTATGAAGTTGAGTTCACTCTACATATAGAGCTCTGTATCCTTTTTCACTTATCATTGTGTTGTACATACATCAATGACTGTTTTAGAATGCATGAATTTAGTGTACATTTTTAGCTTTAGGGGGAGAAAACCTCTAGTGAGTTATCATTGAAGGTATGAGTAAAAGAGATAAACCACTGGATTAATGTTCTGGAGGTGATGGAAGGAAATTGATTAGGAACATAGAAGGAAGAAGGAAATAAAAATGTACCAATTTAGATACATTTGTGGAGGACAGGAGTCAGAGGCTGAGTGAAACTGGGCACTTTTTAAATGGCTGAGAGTGGAAATACCGGTGTTTAACTAAAGTTCTCAACCATGAACAAGTAAACATGTTGTCAGCTAGAATGCAGTGCCAGGCTGAGGTTGAAAACCAGGAATTTGTAATGCCATCAATGTGCAAGGTAGTGGCATTCCCTCCAGCTGCTCTCAGAAGGCTAGGTTGAAAAAGAGACTGAAGTATTGAAAAATTCTGATTGATAGATAAGTGGAATAATAAGAATGTAAAATACTAAAAATTCTAAAAGCAAGAATAAAACAAATGATTAACAAGGACTTCAAGATATGTCAAGAAGCAAAGGAAAGAAAATGAAGGACTCAAAGGGTGGGAGATTTCTATGAGGTGTAAGAAATCATGTAGCAGTAGTGAGAGATTCAGGAAAAAAAAAAAAGAATGGGGATTATGATCAAAATGGTACAGTGGAGTTAAAGCTCTCCAATGACGAGATGGAAATGACCTGTACCATCACCAGATGGGCTTGCTTTTTGGGCAATGGCTGAATCGGGGTGTGGGACATGGAGAACTGGTTGACCTCCACATTCCAAAAACATAACTCTCAGGAGTTAAGTTGGACACACGGGGTCCTCTATTTTCTAGTAAGTAAGTAATCAATGTTAAGGGAATGATTGAGTTAATGAATGAATCAGGTTAATTTTAGAGTTTAAAGTGATAAACAGCTAGGTGAAGATGATACACTGAAGGCTATTCCGAATGTAAAGTGAGAGAACAGAAGAGTGATATTCTGGGAGGAGAGATAAACCTGTTCTTTTAATAAATATTTAGGGTAAATGAATAAATGAATGGATGTTTTGTCCTGTAATTTTTGCCTTTACCATCAGTTTCATTCAAATGAGTCAAGTTCCTCCTCCTTAATTTTTTCTGAGTGTGATTCTACTCAATTTTATTATTTTTCTTCCTACTAACACATCAAATCACTTTTTCTTATCCCTCTTCTATAACTCTGCTGAAGCAAATCTGAAATTGACCACAAAGGGCAGAAACTATTTTGTGCCTAAAATTAGCTTCACAGTACAAGTAATATTTATTATATTTTGGGATTCCCTTCAAAAAATTGTACCTGTTTCATCCCATACACATTTGTAGCACTTGCACTGTTTCAGAAAGAGCCTTCTTTTCTTTACATATTCTGTATAGCCATGGAGAAAAATTACTATTTATACAACTTTTACATTAAAAAACCTATTTTATAGTTTAGTGTAAAGTAGAGCTAAGGGTTGAAAAGAATGCTTTTCCCAAGGCTCTTCTGTTTAATTTGAGCATCACTCCATCATAATTTCTTGTCTTTTCCCACTATCTCGTTCCCTCTTATGCACATGTTAAAACCCTCCATCAGTCTTTATAAGGAACAATTTTCTTACTTTCTTTTTCCTTCCTTGTTTTAGCAGCACTCCATTAATGTGCTAAGTTCTCAGACTGAGGCTGTTTAACACAGATAGGACATATCTAATTCTAAGAGCAGGTGGCAGCTCCAAAAGAATAAGTCTTTCTCAGTGGCTAGTCATACCGTTTAATAAAAGATGACGCATTTAGCCAGAAATCGATACCGAATTTGTACCAGAATTATGGACTTTCCATCACTTAAGTTTACCAACATCCCAAAGAAGAGTTGAGATAATTATAAGCATCTTCACTGTATTTTCAGCCAATATGCAGTAGGTGGAACTTGCCAGTTTTTATTTAGGGGCACTTTCATTTTCATCTACAATGAAGAAAGTTAAATGTGTAGTCTATGTGTAGATTCTTCAAATGACAGACCATAATCATCCTTTTGCAGCCTTTACAATATCTGTTGTCAGGCTCTTCTGAGAGTCTTCTAATAGAGCCTTGGCACGATGCCACAGGCAAGCACTTCCACTGCAGCTGATTCATAAATGCCTTTGGGGTTGCATTACAAATCCAGTAACCCCTGAGGTTTGGTAGGAAGGTCTGCCAAGGTTCAGCTAGGATTGCCTATTAGCCCATTGAACTCCCCTGAGCCATAGAGACTCAAGAGAGGGTTTCATCCAAGCAACGTGGGAGGAAAGATTTGATATCATTGTCTCTACTGGGCAGGTAGGTTATATACACTCTGTCCTAGGAAGGATGATTTTAGAACTATCACAACCACTTCTTTTGTCCTATTGCCGTAGTGCAGAAAGCTACAATTTTTAACTTTAGGGATAAAAATGATAAAAAGAATCAATATCTTTATGATGGAACCCTACTTCCTTCTTCATATATAGAAAGGATACCCATGATCTATATAGAATGAGTACTTGATTTTTCTTTTCCTATTTTTCCTGTGCTTCAGAGTGTGTGTGTGTGTGTGTGTGTGTGTGTGTGTGTGTGTGTGTGTGTTCGTGCAAGGTTCACATATGCAGGGGCAATGCCTATTTTGTTTACTACTGTGTCCCTAGAGACCAGAAAGGTGACAGCTACATAAACAAAAAATAATCATGAAATGTATGTTTGTGTTAGCAACTACCTAAAAGCAGAAATATATTTAAATGTGGACCTCTAGGCAGGTGCTCAGATTGCCAATCAATGGGGATGGTAACACATCACTGAGATGAGATGAATCAAATTTAATGATCATAAGTCTTCTTGGGGACAGGAGATCATGTGGTAAAGGGTAGAATGCCCCCTTCTAAAGGAGAAACTATAATCTTTAGTTTCCTCACGTAGCATTACATTCTACTCTAGTAGTTCTGTTTTTCAAACAAGGTCAATACACATTTCTATTTTTCTTTATACTAATAAGATTTCCTTTCAGTAAAATGTGCTTGTTCCCAGTTTTATGAAACCCTTTTAATTCTCTTATAGTCTCCTTCCCATTTGCCACCTCCCTGATTTGTGGTTGACTTTGTGTAACTTCCCCTAACTTTACATAAGTACACTTGCCACAATTTACTAAAGACCAAGACAAATTCACAGATACATAAAAATTACATAACCCACTCCTGAACACCATTAGATCAAGTATGAAATCAAAAGGAGAATTTTAAGAATATCTGGAGATAAATAGGAACACAACATATCATGGGATACAGCAAAAGCAGTTCTAAGAGGAACTTTTAGAAAAATAAATGTTACATTAAGAAAAAAGAAAAATCTCAAATAAATGACCTAACTTTATACTTTATGGAACTTAGAAAAGCAAAACCAATTAAACCCAAGTAGCAGAAAAAAAAAGGAGATAATAAAGATTAAAGTGAAAAAAAATAAAAGAGACTAGAAAGACAACTGAAAAGAACAATAAAATTAAGAGTTGTTTTTTTAAAAAATGTATCTAAAATACCAGCAAACCTTTAGCTATACAAACCTAAAAGAGAGAGAGAAAAGTCTCAAATACAATTAGAAATGAAAGAGGAGATATTACAACTGATACTGCAGAAATACAAAGAAACATAAGAAACTATATGTCAACACATTGGATAACCTAGAAGAAATAGATAAATTTATAAAAACATACAACCACCAAAACTGAATCATAAAAAATAAAAACCTGAACAGATCAATAATGAGTAAGATTATTGAAAAAGTAATCAAAAACTTCCCAACAAAGAAAAATCTAGGACCAGACGGCTTCAACAGTGAATTCTACCAAACATTTAAATTAGAATTAATGCCAATCCTTTTCAAATTCTTCCAAATAATTAAAAAGGAAGAAATATTTCTAAACACATTTTATGAGGTCAGAATTATCCTCATACAAAAGCCAAATAAGGACACTAGGAGGAAAAAAAAGATACAGGCCAATATTTCTGATGAACATAGATGCAAAAATCCTCAACAAAATATTAGCAAACCAAATTCAACAGCACATGAAAAAGATCTTACATTATGATCAAGTGGGATTTAACCTTGGGATATAAGGATAGTTCAAAATATGCAAATTAATGAATATGTCACACCACAGTAAAAGAATAAATTGTAAAAGTCATATGATCATCTCAATAGATACATAAAAAGCATTTGCCAAAATTTAACATCTTTACATTGTTAAAAACTGTCAACTAATTATGTACAGAAGAAATGTGCCTCAACATAATAAAGACCATATATGACAAGACCACAGCTAACATCATATTCAATGGTGAAAAGGTGAAATTTTTTTTCTCTAAAATCAATAACTAAACAAGACTGTCTACTCTCACCAATTCTATTCAATGTAGTACTGGAAGCCCTTGCCAGAGCAATAAGGCAAGAAAAAGAAATAAAAAGCACCTAAATAAGAAGATAAAAATTTATATTGTCTCTGTTTACAGATTATATTATCTTGTATATAGAAAATCCTACAGACACTACCAAAAAACAGTTAAATGAATTCAGTAAAGTTGCAAAATACAAAACCAGTACACAGAAATTAGTTATATTTCCATACACTAACAACAAACAATCTGAAAAACAAATTAAGAAAACAAATCCCATTTACAATAGTACCAAAAAGAGTAAAATACTTAGAAATAAACTTAATCAAGGAGGTGAAAGATCTGCACACTGAAACTCTAAGACACTGATGAAAGAAATTGAAGAAGAGACACAAAAAATGGTAAGATATCCCACATTCATGGATTAGAAAATATAGTATTATTAAAATGTCCACACTGCTCAAAAACATCTGTAGAGTCAATGCGATCCCTATCAAACTTCCAATGTTATTTTTCACAAAAATAGAAATAACAATCCTGAAATTTATATAAAACCACAAAGGACCCTGAGCAATCTTGAGTAAGAAGAACAAAGCCAGAGGCATCACATTTCCTGATTTCAGACTATATTACAAGGCCATATCCTGAAATTTATATAAAACCACAAAGGACCCTGAGCAATCTTGAGTAAGAAGAACAAAGCTAGAGGCATCACATTTCCTGATTTCAGACTATATTACAAGGCCATAGTAATCAAAACAGTATGGTATTGGCATAAAAACAGACATACAGACTAATGAAACAGAATAGAGAGCCGTGGAAATAAACCCACATATACACAACCAACTAATCTTTGACAAGGGTGCCAAGAATACACATTGGGTAAAAGACAGTCTCTTCAATAAATTGTATGGGAAAACTGGATATCCACATACAAAAGAATGAAATTGGACCTTATCTTATACCACATCCAAGAATTACCTCAAAATGTATTCAAGATTTAAGTATAAGACCTGAAAACACAAAACTCCTAGAAAAGAACATAGGGGAAAACCTCTTTGACATTGGTCTTAGTAATGATATTTTAGATATAATACCAAAAGTACAGGCAACAAAAGCAGAAAGAATTAAGTGGGACTACATGTAACTAAAAAGCTCTCTGCAAGCAGGAAAACAATTTTTAAAAAATGAAAAACAACCTAGGGAATGGGAGAAAATACTTGTAAACCATATAGCTGATAAAGGGTAAATATCCATATTTGAGGAACTTATACAACTCAAAAGCAAAAAATAAATAAAAAATAACGAGACCAAATAAAAACTGAGCAAAAGATGACCTGAATAGAACTTTTTCTGATGAAGACATAAAAATGACCAACAGGTATATGAAAAGGTGCTCAACATTACTAATCATCAGGAAAAAAATGCAAATTAAAACCACACCTGTTGAGATGGCTAATATTAAAAAGTCAAGAGATAACTGTTTATGAGGGTGTGAAAAAAAAAGGAATCCTTGTGCACTGCTAGTAGAAATGTAACTTGGTAAAGCCATTAGAGAAAACAGTATGAATGGTCTTCAAAAATTAAAAATGGAACAACCAAGGGCCGGCCTGTGGCTCACTCAGGAAAGTGTGGTGCCAATAACACCAAGGCCATGGGTTTGGATCCTATATAGGGATGGCCGGTTGCTCACTGGATGAGCATGGTGCTAACAACACCAAGCCAAGGGTTAAGATCCCCTTACCGGTCATCTTTTAAATTAAAAAAAAAAAAAATGGAACAACCATATGATCTGGCAACTCCACTTCTGGGTATATGTCCAGGGAAAATAAAATCCATATCTTAAAGATATATATGCTCCTCTATGTTTACTGCAGCATTATTTACAGTAGCCAAGATATGAAAATAACCTGTGTCTGTTAATGGATGAATGGAAAAAGAAAATGTGGATAAAAAAATTATAAAATGTAAAAAATTTTATATAATATATGTAAAATATATTATGTAATTTAATTATATAAAATTATGTTTTATATACATACATATACACAATGGGATTTTATTCAGACATAAAAAAGAAAATCCTGTCATTTGCAACAACATTCATGAAATGAACCTGGAGGACATTAAGCTATATGAAATAAACCAGACAATGAAAAACAAATACTGTATGATCTCACTTACATGTGAAATCTGAAAAAGTGGAACTCATGGAAGCAGAGAGTAGAATGGTTATTCCAAAAGGTGGGATGAGAGAGGAGATGGAGAGATGTAGGTCAAAGGGTGCAAATTTTCAATGATAAGACAAACAAGTTCTGGAGATCTAATGAACAGAATAGTGACTATACAAGGATACTTCAAAAAGTTTGTGGAAAGATAGAATTAAAAGATAATATGAATCTTTACATGAACTTTTAAAAGCACCCTCATGTTTAACAATATCCTCACCACATGGGCACAAAAAAATGGTAACTGCATAAGGTGATGGATGTGTTAATTAGCTTGATTGTGGTAATAGTTTACAATGTACGTATACTTCAAATCATCATGTTGTACACTTTAAATATATACAATTTTTATTTGTCATCTATATCTTTAATAAAACGGGGGGGGAGGGGCGGAATAGCATGGTGCCTGGCTCCTGTTAGGCATTCACTAAATGGCAGTTGGGGACAATGAAGAGGAGGAAGAGGAGTAGAATGAAGAGGATGAGATTTAACTATGAAGCAATGCATTTGCATTCACAAGGTTCACAAGTGACACAGGCAACATAACAGTCTAGACACTTTGGGACCAGCCTGGGTACATGTGCTTGATGTGATGAGCATTTCATGTCTTGGTTAGCTTTTGGCAAAGCTTTGCAAGAGGATGAGAAGCCATTCTATACTTTAGCGAGGAAGCCACGAAGTGCAGCTGTCAGCCCTGCCTGGGGCCGCATCACCATCCCTGAGCCTCAGAATGCCCGAGCATCTAGGGGAACTGTTTTTAAAACACTGCTGCTTTTTGCTGCCTTAAAATCTTTTTCCCTTTTAATTTTATTAATTTTTTTCTGTTGGGGAGAAATGAATATATAAAAAATAAAACATGGATTGATTAAAAAAATCATTGCCCTGCACACAATATTGTATTCTTTTACGTGGGATTCCAGGACATTGATCAGATTTTACAATTTCATTAAAACCATGCCAACAGTTTTTACAGAAAAAAAAAAAGGAAAGAAATCTTTAGAAGGGATGATTGCTTAATTAATCATAGGATAAAGAGAGATTGATGCTAAGAGCTGTTTTACAGATTAACAAAAGTAGAGCAGGGACTGGCTGGCTCTGAGAACTAGAGTTATTTACTTTCAAATGAAGCATTTACCCATATAAGCTAATTCTACATTTTGGTGTTATTCCATTGCAGCTAGGTGAGCTGGGTTCAATTTACCATGACTATTTGGTAAGGTGTTTTACTACTATATAAAGCCCCACACTTCTTTGTTGTTAACTCAACTCTCCTCTCTGATGAAATTATACTTTCAATTTACATAGTGCCGAAGGGATTTAGTAAGTACACCCTCTGTGTGCTAAACTGGCATCCAGAGCTTTTCCTCTTTTTATAAACGTGAAAATTGAAGCACAAATATAGCATGTGCTTTACCTAAAACTCATGCAATCATTTAGGGTTGTAAGAGTGAAAATATATTCTGGTCCATGAGCTCTGTGATCCTTAATATGGGATCTATGGAGTCCTGGAAAATCCATAAATAAATGGGATTTTTGTAACTTGAGCTACTGAATTACAGAAATATCAAAGCGGTTGTGTGTATGGGCATTTGGGAAGGATAAGGGCCACAGCTCTCATCAAATCTTCCAGCAGTCTGACACCCAAAAGGTTAAGAACCAAAAGTAAACTCTCCAAGGGCTGGTCTATCTGAGTAGGGCATCCATCTAATCTTAAGGAGATATGTAATTTATATGGCTACAAATCAGAAATATTTTCAGGGGCTCTGACACCAATATTGACTGAAAGAGACGGATTTGGCACTTGGTTCCTTGAGGTCAGCTTTGTGGCTATTGTTAATAGGATACAGATCAAGCTATTTCTTCTTCATAGATTAACAAAGTCTAGGACAATTGGACCAACAAAATTAGTGCATTTGCCAGAAAATACATACATTTACAATGCTATGGTTTAGCACCACTTATTCTGTAATGTTAATGTAATCAATAGCTTGAACAAACATTTCTGGATCTTATACTATGAACCAAGCTGAAAGGAATAAAAATAAATGTAAGGTGAACTCCTTTACTTCCCATGTTGTATAAGTTTGGCTACAGACAAGCACATGAAAGGTTAAATAACAACATTTGCTTTTTGTTTTTTATGAAAGAATCGTGTCTCTTTTAATTAAAGCAAGAAATCAGTTACAGAATGTTGTATAATCTTTTTTCATAAAAACTAAACAACTATACACATATATATTTACAAGTTGACATATGTATATTGCGTATACAATATATTTTATATGTAAAAAAGATTCTGGAAGGTAACTTACCTAACACCTAACATTTAAAACTTTTTATGTCTGAATTATTTATTTCTTTATTTTTTTACTGAAACATAGTTGATTGTACATATCTGTGGGGTAAAGAGTTGAATATCAATACCTGTGTGCAATATGTCATGCTCAAATCAGGATAATTAGTATGTTCAATATTATACAATGTAATTGATTTTTGTGCCCCTTTTCCAATTCCTCCCTTACCCACCTCCCTCTCACCCTTTCCCACATCTGGTAACCTCAGTTTTGTTTTCTCCTTCTAACAACATCTGTTTGATATAACTGTACAACAACAAAAATATTTTTTTCTCTGTTTACTGTTGATTATTTTTACATTGTTAAAGGAATTTATTTATTTTTTTAATTGACATGTGTTGATTGTACATGGAATTGTATGGGATACAGAGTTATATTTCTTTTTTTTTCTTCCAAATTTTATTTTATTTTGTCAATATACAATGTGGTTGATTATTGTGGCCCATTACCGAAATCTCCCTCCCTCCGCCCTCACCCCCTTCCCTCCCAACAACCTCATATCTGTTTGCTTGTCCTATCAGCTTCAAGGAATTGTAATTGTTGTGTCTTCTTCCCTCCCCCACCCAGTTGTTTGTGTATTTATTTATTTACTTTTAGCTCCCACAAATAAGTGAGAACAGGTGATATTTCTCTTTCTGTGCCTGACTTGTTTCACTTAATATAATTCTCTCTAGATCCATCCATGTTGTTTCAAATGGCAGTATTTCATTCTTTTTTATACCAGAGTAGTATTCCATTGTGTAAATATACCACACTTTCTGTATCCACTCATCTGATGATGGACATTTGGGCTGGTTCCAACTCTTAGCTATTGTAAAGAGTGCTGCAGTGAACACTGGGGAACAGGTATACCTTCGACTTGATGATTTCCATTCTTCTGGGTATATTCCCAGCAGTGGGATCACTGGGTCATATGGTAGATCCATCTGCAATTGTTTGAGGAACCTCCATACCATTTTCCATAGAGGCTGCACTATTTGGCAGTCCCACCAACAATGTATGAGAGTTCCTTTTTCTCTGCAACCTCGCCAGCATTTATTCTCAGTCTTTTGGATATTAGCCATCCTAACTGAGGTGAGATGGTATCTCAGTGTGGTTTTGATTTGCATTTCCTGAATGCTGAGTGATGTTGAGCATTTTTTCATATGTCTGTTGGCTATTCATATATCTTCCTTTGAGAAACGCCTATTTAGCTCTTTTGCCCATTTTTTGTTTGTTGTTTGTTTGTTTGTGACCGGTAAGCGGATCGGAACCCTTGGCTTAGTGTCACCCGCACAGCACTCAGCCAGTGAACACACCAGCCATCCCTATATAGGATCCAAACCTGCGGCCTCAGCACTCCCAGCGCCACTGCGCTCCCAGCACCGCACTCTCATGATTGAGCCACGGGTTCAGCCCTTGCCCATTTTTTAATTGGGTTGCTTGTTTTTTTTCTTGTAAAGTTGTTTCAGTTCC
>NW_007734238.1:52882-54700 GCF_000696425.1 Galeopterus variegatus | reverse complement strand
AATTCCTCTTTGAATGTTTGGTAAAATTCTGCTGTGTATCGATCTGGTCCTGGGCTTTTCTTCTTTGGGAGCCTTATGATAACAGCTTCAATCTCTTTTATTGTTATTGGTCTGTTCAGGTTTTTTTCATCTTCTTGGCACAGTTTTGGTAGCTTGTGTGTGCCCAGAAATTTATCCATGTCCTCCAGATTTTCAAATTTGTTGGCATATAGTTGTTTATAGTAGTCTCGAATGATTCCTTGTATTTCAGATGTATCAGTTGTAATATCACCTTTTTCATTTCTAATTTGTGTTATTTGGATCTTCTCTCTTCTTTTTTTAGTTAGCCATGCTAATGGTTTGTCAATTTTATTTATCTTTTCAAAAAACCATCTTTTTGATTCATTGATCTTTTGTATTGTTTTTTGGGTTTCAATTGCATTAAGTTCTGCTTTGATCTTAATGATTTCTTTCCGTCTGCTAACTTTGGGCTTGGATTGTTCTTGTTTTTCTAGTTCTTTAAGGTGAAGTGTTAGGATTTTCACTTGCCATCTTTCCATTCTTCTGAAGCAAGCATTTAATGCAATAAATCTCCCCCTTAGTACTGCTTTTGCAGTATCCCCAGGTTTTGGTATGATGTATCATTATTTTCATTAGTTTCAATAAATTTTTTGATTTGCTGTTTGATTTCTTCCTGGACCCATATGTCATTAAGTAGGATGCTGTTTAATTTCCACATGTTTGCATAGTTTCTGGAATTTCATTTGTTATTGATTTCTAGTTTTAATCCATTGTGGTCTGAGAAAATACATAGGATAATTCCAATTTTTTGAATTTGGTGAGGATTGTGGTCTGAGAAAATACATGGGATAATTCCAATTTTTTTGAATTTGTTGAGACTTGATTTGTGACCCAACATGTGATCTATCCTGGAGAATGATCCATGTGCTGATGAGAAGAACGAATATTCTGAGGTTTTTGGATGGAATGTTCTGTAGATATCTGCCAAGTCCAATTGGCCTAAACTGTTGTTTAGATCTTGTGTTTCTCTGCTGATTTTTTGGGTTGAATACGTTTGGGGATCTTTGAGCTTCCTGAATCTGAAGATCTCTGTCTTTTCCAGTAACTGGAAAGTCTTCTGCCACTATTTTGTTGAATATGTTTTCTATGCAATCTCCTTTTTCCTCCCTCTTTAGGTCTAATAGAGTTTGTTTTATAAATCTGGCTACTCCAACATTGGGTGCATATATATATATTTATGATTGTTATGTCTTCTTGATGGATCAATCTTTTATCATTATGTAGTGGCCCTTGTTATCTCTTTTTATGGTTTTTAGTTTAAAGTCTATTTTATCCAATATGAGAATAGCTACTCCAGCTTATTTTTCATTTCTGTTTGCATGGTTAATCTTTTTCCATCCTTTCACTCTTAGTCTATGTGAGTCTTTATGGGTGAGGTGGGTCTCTTGAAGGCAGCAGATAGTTGGGTCCTCCTTTTTAACCCAGTCAGCCAGGCTGTGTCTTTTGATTGGGAAATTTAATCCTTTTACATTAAGAGTTGTTATTGAAAAGTGTTGATTTGATCCTAGCATTTTATTGATTTTTGTTTGGATGTCTTAAGTGTCTTTTGTTCCTTTCTTTCTGATTTACTGTTTGTTTTCTGTATTTGTTGGTTCCTTGGGTTGTAGATAGCCTTTTTTGTTTGTTTGTTTTCTCTTCATGGATGCCATTTTTATTATACTAGTGGGTTTTGATTTTTCTTGGGTTTTTATGGCAGTGGTGGTTGTTTTTCAGGTACTAAACCCAGTACTCCCTGGAGAATTTCTTGTAAGGCTGGTC
>NW_007734238.1:8510-51927 GCF_000696425.1 Galeopterus variegatus | reverse complement strand
CTCGGATATTTGAGTGCTTAAGGTTGTCTGATATCTCTCTTAGATTTTCTTCAATGCTTTTTATTCTTTTTTCTTTTCTTTCTTTTCTTTCTTTCTTTTCTTTTTTTGTCTGCCTGTGTTATTGTTTTTCTTTTCTGTTTGCATGGTAAATCTTTTTCCATCCTTTCACTCTTAGTCTATGTGAGTCATTATGAGTGAGGTGGGTCTCTTGAGGCAGCATATAGTTGGGTCCTCTTTTTAATCCAGTCAGTCAGTCTATGTCTTTTGATTGGGGAATTTAAGCCTTTTATATTAAGAGTTGTTATTGAAAAGTGTTGATTTATTTCTAGCATTTTATTGATTATTGTTTGGTTGCCTTACGTGTCTTTTGTACCTTGCTTTCTGATTTACTGTTTGTTTTCTGTTTGTTGGTTCCTTGGGTTGTAGATAGCCTTTTTTGTTTGTTTGTTTTCTCTTCATGGATGCCTTTTTTATTATACTAGTGGGTTTTGATTTTTCTTGGGTTTTTACGGCAGTGGTACTTGTTTTTCAGGTACCAAACTCAGTACTCCCTTGAGAATTTCTTGTCAGGGTGGTTGTGTGGTAGTGAACTCCCACAGTTTTTGTCTGAGAAATATACTATTTGCCCTTCATTTGCAAGGATAGCCTTGCATGGTAGAGTATTCTTGGCTGGCAATCTCTGTCTTTTAGTATGTTGAATATAACATCCCATTCCTTCCTGGCTTTTAGGGTTTGTGATGAAAAGTCTGATGGTAGTCTGATTGGGGCTCCCGTATAGGTGATTTGATGCTTCTCTCTTGCAGCTTTTAAGATTCTCTCTTTGTCTTTGAGTTTTGCCAATTTGACTATAACATGTCTTGGAGAAGACCTTTTTGGGTTGAATACGTTTGGGGATCTTTGAGCTTCCTGAACTAATCTTTATTTAATGTTACATACCCAACTTAAGAAGATCCTTAGAAAACTTGAGACTATCAAGGACATATTGACCTGGATGGTAAGAGATATAAACATCTCGGATATTTGAGTGCTTAAGGTTGTCTGATATCTCTCTTAGATTTTCTTCAATGCTTTTTATTCTTTTTTCTTTTCTTTCTTTTCTTTCTTTCTTTTCTTTTTTTGTCTGCCTGTGTTATTTCAAACAGCCCATCTTCAAGGTCAGAAGTTCGTCTGCTTCTGAAAGCCTGCTGTTTAAACTCTCTGTTGTGTTTTTTATTTCGTTGAATGAATTCTTCAGCTCAGCAAGCTCTGCTACATTCTTTTTCAGGGCATTGATTTCCTTGTACATTTCTTCTTTCAGATCCTGTATACTTTTCCTCATTTCATCATGTTGTCTAGCTGAGTTTTCTTGTATCTCATTCAGTTTCCTTAGAATTATCACTCGAAATTCCTTGTCAGACATTTCAAGGGCTTCTTGTTCTATAGGATCTACAGCTTGAGAGTTATTACCCTTTGGTGGTATACTTTCTTGATTTTTCATATTTCTGGTATCTTTCCTTTGATGTTTATTCATTGTGGCAGGGGGTTTCACAGTCCACTGATTTGACACTATTGTCTGGCTAGGATGCTGCTGGTGTTTCCAATTTGGTATGGCTACCTCAGTGTCTGTTCAGTTGGCCACTAGTGCCTTGTGTGTGTGGTTGCCTTGGGTCTTGGGCCTCTCTGGGGAGCTGCCTCTCTGGTCAGCATGCACTTGGCCAGGCTGGGGATGGAGTCAGGTGGCAATGGTGAGGCATACCTGCTGGGTCACGCACCGGCACCACAGGGCATGTGGTCTCTGAGGAGCTTCTGCCTCCCCTGCTGGATGTCTACCTGCTCCACACACACTGGGCTGGGCTGCAGATGTAGTCAGGTGCCGGCAGTGAGGACTACCTGCTGGGTGGCATGCCGGGACTGCAGGGCTTGTGGTCTCTGCAGATCTTCCACCTCCCCTGCTGGACGTCTCCCTGCTTACAGAGTTATATTTCAATACATTTATGCAATATGTGATAATCAAATCAGGGTAATTAGCATATTCATCATTGCAAAATTGTATCATTTCTTCCTGATGAGAACATTTGAGCTCCTTTCTTCTAGCCATTTGAGAACATACAATAAATTATTGTTAATTACAGATGCCTAGCACTACTGTACACCACTGAAACTTATTTTTTCTATCTAGCTATAATTTTATGTCCATTAAAATATATCACACAATTGATTGATAAATGACATGGATTCTGAAAAATTTAGAAGGCAGAAAGGATCAGAGGATTCTAATTAATGCAGAGACCAAAACATACAAAACTCTCAATGGGAATCAGCAAAATGAACATCCCATGGAAGAAGAAAAGCAATTAAAAATAGCCCTGGTTTTCACTGAGTGAAATGGGAAGCCATTGGAGGGTGCTGAGAAGAGTGAAATGATCCCACATATATTTTAATAGGATCACAATGACTGCTTTGATAAGAATACACTGAAAGAGGAAGATCAGTTAAGGTGTCATAGCAAACCAACAAAAGGTGATTGTGGCTTGAACCACGTTTGTAAGTTAGATTTTAGAGATATCTTGAAGATAGAGTTGGCAGGATTTAGTTATTAACTTTGAAATGAGGTATGAAAGAAAGAGGCTTCAAAGATAACACCAAGGTTTCGTCTTGGCCAATCAGAAATAGGGGGTTGCTATTTTTGATATGGGGAAGATTGTAAGAGAAATCAGTTTTTTGGAGAAGACTTGGAGTTTGTTTCAGAACATATTAAGTATAAGATGTGTATTAGACATCTAATAGATGACTACATGAACCTAAAAGTCAGAGACAAGGTCCACAAGGGAGATGTAATTTTGAGAATTATCAGTGCAGAGATGGTTTTTAAAGGGATAAGGCTAGATAAAAAATCACCTAAAGAGAAAAGATAAAAGGAAAGTAGTAAAGGGAAGAGACTCAACTGCAAATATTTTGCCGTAATTGGAGTCTGAAATGTGTACAAAGCACATTAGAGGTGAAACTAGAGAGCTAAGTAGAGGGCAGATCACAGAGGACCTCATTTACTATGTGAACAATATGGAAATTTATCCTGTAGGCAATGGGAAGCCACTGCAGAATTCTAATGGGAAAGTAACATGACCAGGTATGAATTTTAGAAATTGGCAACAAGGTAGAGACTGATTAGGAGGGGGAAGTCCTCACAGAGCCCAGAGGAAAGCTGTGGTGATAACCTACACGACAGATAATGAGGGTGTGGAGTGTGTCACCCACAAGAAGAATAAACAGATTTGAGCAAAGTTTACAAGGGGCATTGACAGAACTTAATAACCATATGGATAGGAAGAGTGAGAGAGAGACAGGAAGCAGGATAATTCACATATGTCTTTCTTGGATAACCAGGTGGAGAATAGAATCATTAACTAGAATGATAATAAAACACATGGTGGAAGACAGGGGTTATGCAGACGAGGGGGAGAGACAGCATCAGCAAGTTCAGTTGGAAATGCCTGTGAGATATCTCAGTGATGTTACCCAGTAGCCCGCTAAGCAACTGGATCTGGAATTCTGAGCAAAAGTCTCAGCTAGAGATAAAGGTTGGTCATCAGCAAACAGCTAGTAAAGAGAAGGGAAGAAAACGAAAGTGAAAAGCGGGTAAACACCAGCACTTGGGGGTGTCTAGAGGAAGAGAAGCCAGCAAGGGGATGTGCAGGGAGCAGATGGGGAAGGGCACAATGGGATTTACAGGAGCACAGAACTTCCAGAAAAAAGGGCTGATCCACAGCGTCAAGTGCTTCATAAAGACCAGGAGGCTGAAGCCCATATAATACCTATTCAATTCAGCCTTTAGGAAGCCTTGGCTATGTCAGAGAGGTGCTGGGAGTGAAAGAAAAGTTGTAAAGTTTTGAACACAGCGTCAAGTGCTTCATAAAGACCAGGAGGCTGAAGCCCATATAATACCTATTCAATTCGGCCTTTAGGAAGCCTTGGCTATGTCAGAGAGGTGCTGGGAGTGAAAGAAAAGTTGTAAAGTTTTGAAAAAAAAAAATAGATACAAAATAAATTATAGGTAAAAAGTGTACATGGCTACTTTGAGACATTAAAATGAGGGGGAAAAAGAGAAGGTAGAGTGAAGTGAGGGGGTCAAAAGAGAAGGAAGAGTATTGTGCTCCATTCCTGCATTTATACGACATCATTTGTCTAAATATAGATGCATTGTTTGAATTAAGACAAGGTTTAACTCCCACATTGGCCACTCAGTGAAGATCTATTCCAGGGCTTGTGAAGATCTATTCCAGGGCTTGTGAAGATCTATTCCAGGGCTTGCAAAGTTCACTCCCAATCCTACAAGTCAGGTAACTCAATGATGTGCTAACACAATGAGCAGAGAAAAAGGAGAGAGAAAAGTACAGCAACATTTTCCAAATGTATATGAGAACACTCTTCAATTTGACTAAAATTCTACACATTAGCAAATTTTCATCAAGCATCTTCTGTGCTATATTTTGTGCTGAGTGCTACTTTTCAAGTCAGCTATAGAAGGTTTTCACTAAAGGACTGAGTCCCAAATGTATTACTATTGCATTTCTGTTTCCTAAATCTATTGTTCTGCTCTATTTTATAATTTCAGTAAGTACCAAGGAGGGTAAAAATATGTACTGGAAAAATAGTGTCATGCGTATCTGTGGACTCAACATCCCTCTGTCCTGGGGACATGTGTCAAGACTGCATTACAAATAAGACTATGGTGTTTCTGGTTGCTCAATAACCAAAACTTCTGCTACAAAAACCAGAAGATTCTATTCATGATCATTCCCACACTCATAGCCAGGCCCAGAGTTCCTGCCTTGTGC
Source organism: Galeopterus variegatus (assembly GCF_000696425.1). Classification (NCBI taxonomy): domain Eukaryota; kingdom Metazoa; phylum Chordata; class Mammalia; order Dermoptera; family Cynocephalidae; genus Galeopterus; species Galeopterus variegatus. The sequence goes on along the minus strand of NW_007734238.1, from coordinate 47,113 downwards.
TGTAAAAGACTTTGCTATCTTAATTTGTGTGTCAACAACAAGGTGGGAAGAAAGAGCTCTCTTCTTACCAGGTTTTATCACAAGCAAATGTGTTATGGGAACTTGGAGGAAGTCACTTAACTTCTGAGACCTTATTGTCTTCCCACGATAGTCACAACACTTTACTTAATATTTTATTCTCTTTGGCTATATTTATCAATTCCCGATTGTAGCTTACTTCAAAATTATAAATTAGTAGGGGTAGACTTTCATCAGTCTATGAGCTGTTCCTGAGATGCTTTCATTCAAGGTAAATCCTTCTTTTTGAAAATTGTTTTAAAGCAGCACCAGTTCTACAGCAGAAAAAAAAATCAATATTACAATGGAATGTTTTGAGATGACTGTAATAATGTTTTAACCTCAAAACTTTCAACAATTGGAAAGATGCTTTATAGTGGAAATAATAAAGCTATTGATGCATTGATTCTGTAAATTAGACCAAGTGTGGATGGCACTGTTTTAGCACAGAAAGCTGTGCAGCATCCTCTATCAACTCATGTGAACAATGAAGAGGGCACAAAAGGAAGCAGAGCTGCTCAGGGCCAGGCTGCTGGTTTACCATTGTGGTTCCTTGGAACCTTCACGTCATTTTTGAAACAAGATAGTTTTGAACTCTTATTTTTCACGATAGCTGCCAAGTTTTACAAGTCCTACAACATTCTGCTCCCTAATTAATTTGGAAGCCTCCAATTGTTTAAGCTTAAGCCAACCTGTAAAGGCTGCCAACTCATTTGAGCAGAATCGAGCAGGAAAGTTGAAGAAATGGCTGCATAGTATTACTTGCTCATTTATTAAATTCTGTCTTTTGATCAAATCATAACTCTAATACAAAAAAAATTCACAGTACAAAAGGGACTTCTAAAACAGCTAGGGGCTGGCTTTACTTCTTTGGACACAACAATTTCATGTCTGAGCAGTCCTGTTGATGTTTAGAAACTGAGCACGAACTCCCTGGCTTGACCCTGGGAAGTCAGCATACTTTGGATAAAATCTGCAAGGTCAGTGGTGAAAACATGCATCATAAGAGAGCCATTATAATGTGTTATTAATGGGATTTGGCATGTGAGCAGCTCTGCTTATTGTTTGGAGACATTTTTATATGTGTTTAACAAAAATCTGGAAAAAAAAGAAATATGTGTGCACCAGAACAGTTAGCACTGTGTTCAGAATTTGTCACTGTGCTCAAGAGTTTATTAGGTAATAAGATCCTAAGCACATTTCCACTTGCAATATGAAAAATGTTGAGATTGATCACGTTTCATTAATTGTCTCTGTGCATTCTCTGTATAATGTGGCTGTTTGACTGTTGTTTCCTCTGTTCTAATCAGTTGTTTTTACTATGAGTACAAAGAGGGAGGATGCATTCAAGACTGGTGCACAATCACATAGGAAATGGCTTACATTGGCTACGGCTACTACTTCCTGAAGGAATCACGATGGTGTTTATTTCTGAAAGTTTTTTCACCAGCTCTGCCTGAATGCATGAGACTATATGATTTTAGAGCAAAACTGCTCAACTTTTCATAGCATCACTGCAGTTTCTACTTTTCTCTGCAGCAGTTATCCTTCACATGGGGGTTTTGGGGAAGATACAAAACTAGGTGGCTAAGGTTTGACTCTGCGTTGGACAGAAGGTGAAGTTGTTCTCATTCCTTCAAGAAAAATCATTAGCTATAAATCTAGGAACTGAATTTTCCTACAAAAATCACGTAAAATTTAATCTTTCCTAGTTATTGTTGGATGCTTTATAGTAAGTACCAACACACACAAAACTTTGCAAGGTGTTTTTTGATCACATCAGGATCAGAACTTGTAAGATGTGTTCCACCAGCCCAAAGCAGAGACAGACTTTATTACACATGTCATTTTCAACCAAAAATACTATGCGGACTTAGTAAGAGTTGTCTCACTGCCTAAAAGATTTCCTTTATTGGAAAGAGCTTTTCATTTCATCTCATTACTCCCAGGCATTTTCAACCAAAAATACTATGCGGACTTAGTAAGAGTTGTCTCACTGCCTAAAAGATTTCTTTTATTGGAAAGAGCTTTTCATTTCATCTCATTACTCCCAGATTGACTCATGTGCCATTCTCAGTAATTTCTCCTCTGACTGTAGATATAGCATGTCCCCTCCACCACCAGCTCACTTAGCCACAAGTTAATCCTTCCAGCTTTGCTCTTATTCCAACTTATCTCTATCTTCCTGGAATGGAGGAACTCAAATTAATAACATCACTTTTTGGGATGGTCTGCCAGGGTTAAGTGGATTTACCACCTCCTCTATTCCATTACCTGCATCCCATGACTCTTTTGACTGCCACCTCAATATTCAAGGACATCACCATGCAGACACCCCATCAGAAAGCCCAGAATTGATTCATAAGAGAGACCAACTCCCCTTTCCCAATTTGCAGTGTGACTTTGAGGGCTGTTTTTATCTTCGTGTGCCTCAGTTTCATCAAGACAATACCTCTTCCCAGCCTTCTCAGGTTCCCCTCACTTCCTCATCCGCTATCAAAATCACATGCAAAGAAACAAGCTGAGAATGCTTACAGCCCACTTTTCAGCTGAACTTTCAGAGTGCAAAAGCAATGAGCTTCTTAGCTCCGCGAAATGCCCTTTGCCCCAGACACTTTGCCTCCATGTCATTAAACACATGGTAAAGTCTCCAGCCGGCATGCTGGCCACATCCCCCATTGCCACCATTCAGGCCACTCCAGACAAAAGGGGGCAATGCTGAATGAGATAATCACACCCAAAGCGCTTTGAAATCCCCAAAGACAGATGCTTTATGAATACCAGACATTATTATTATCTACTCTACTGCTCCCTGTCACAACCAAGTGCCCAGGTTGAACATCTGCAGCTTCAGTGTACCCTCACAAATGTATTTTTACTTTTTCAAGCTGTTGCCCATTAACTTCTTGCTAATATTTCTGGTTATTCTGGGCCTCTTTATTTAAACACTTGGTTAATATTGGCACTTGTCACCCTTCTGTCTTTGCAGATGTCACTTAGCATTCTTTACAAATTAGCAACACAATTAAGCAACACTGAATACCCATTTTTGCCCTTCTGTGTACCAATTCCCTTCTGGATATGTTAGAATATACCTCACCATTTAAAAATTGACTTAATAAAGCATTATGCCACTCTCAAGCCTGCCCAAGTCAGCTCAGGTTAAACTGAAGAATAGATTTTTAAGAGTTCACCAAATGTTTTACTATAATCCACTGGGCTTGTCATTGGTTATTCCTACATTCTCTTCAATTACAAACTGTACAATGTTTTATGCTTAGAATGAAAATTATCAGCCTATGCCAATGCCACTTTTCTCTCAGACAACTTTTATAGTTGAATCTTGCATTAATTATTTTTTCCTATTCTTTTACTAAGCATTGGAGAATCTGACCTCAAAAGTAAGAGAAAAAAAAATAGCTTTTTAAAAATAAAATCCTTGAATGATTGTCAAATGATTTGATACATTTTTTAACTAATTGCTTCATACTAGCAGGCCTTTTGAGGGCTCTTGCTTGGGGGCAATTAAAAACAGGCTCTGGTTATTGTGTTTAATCTTTCTTTCACGATGAGTCAAAGACAGATTATAAAAATAGGAGCAGGCAGCAGCACTTTAATCCTACTGTTACTTCTGATCCGTCCTGCTCGGGAACAGCAGTGTCCTGATTTAGCCAGCTTATGTTTGTTCTCCCCTTCGCTGGGGCAATTATCCCTCACATCCAGTGATACTCTGAGAATCAAGTTAATATCTCTAAACAATCAGGAACCCTGCAATGAGATGCATTCTGCCAAAACTGGTAATCACTTCGTGACATCTAAACCTTTTCTTCTATCATTCCCTTCATAAGTGTCACCATTCTATGTCCCAAACAGTAGACTTTAAAAAAAAACAAAAAATAGAGTCACCATTCTAAGAGCTATTTATTCCATTATTCAAATTCTTCCTGATAGTCAAATGCCTTAAGATTCAGTAGACTAATATTTTGGTCACCTACAATAGAAATCTGTGTTTCCCATATGTTGCAGAACCAGATGGTTCAGGTTGGTCTTTTATTTGTCAGGCTCAATATAAAACACTGCTCTCTCTCTCTCTCTCTCAGGGTTTTAACAAAGGCCATCCAGTTTACCATCGCCCCCCGCCCCCGCCGACCCCCCACTTCGGAGTTTGACAACAGGCTAAACCAAGAGATGAGCATCTTCTCAGCTGCCGGCCTCCAAGGCACTCTCAGCATGGCTGGCCCCCACTTCTGTTCCTGCTGGCTTTTTATGCAGGCCCTTGATTGAGAACCGGTCCAGCTGGGCAGCCTGTTAACTCCCTTAACCCATTCCTGTCCAGCCCACTTCGATCAGGCCTGGTCCTTTTTCTGTCAAAGCTACCATTTCAGTGAGCCTGCACTGAGCACCTATATCTCCTACCTCTTTTGCATCCTAAGTGTCCAATCCTGACACAAACAGAATTGAAAGGAGCTAATAATTGCTGGGCACCTACTATGTGGCAACCTAGTTTGGACTCTTTTAATAGTCGTGATGTCATTTAAGACACAGAACAACCCAAGAGGAGGTGTGATTCTGCCCATATGTAGAAAAGTAAACTGAGGCTCAGAAATATTAGATAATCAATCACACGTCTAGAAAGTGGTGAAACAGGATTACTACTCTTATATATCTGACTCCAACTGCGCGTACACAGCTCCCCTTAGATACTCAGAAACAAATGCACACAACGAAAATGACAAATTCCAAGTACTCTTGAACTTTGGACTATTTGTCATTTCCAAAATTTCCAATTTTTGGCAGACAGGTGTACATTTTTGAGCAGAGACTCTTGGCTCTCAATAGTGAGTGAGAGGGACAGCAGTAGCCAAGGAGGTCAGAGAAGTAATGAGGACCATGGAACACAGACTCTCAGAGGTCGTTATAGGGACTTCATAAAGATGGTGGCTTTTGCTCTGAAAGAGATGGGATGCTTTGGTAGATTTGAACAGAGAAGTGTCCTGATCTGATACACTTTAACAGACTACTCAGCCACTAAGTTGAGAACAGACTGAAATCTGATAGAGGTAGCTGCAGACTGGCCAGTTAGGAGGCTATTGCCACGCTATGTAAGAGAGGAGGCCAGGCAAGAGATGACAGCAGCTTGAACTAGTCTGTGGAGGTGGTGACAGGTGGTTAGATAGGGAACATATTTTAAAAATAGAAAAGACAAAATTTCCTAATATACCATCTTGCTTAGACCCTCTCATGTGCTATTCATTCTTACTCCATAGTGACCTTCCCAGCTAGACTGTAAGTCTGTTAAGGAGGAGCATCTTATCTTGCAGTTTCCTAGGCTCTTTCATAAACACTATATTGGGCATGATGTGAGGTACAAAGACCCTTAGATGATAGTTCAAGCAATTCATTCATGATTTCTTCCTCCCATATTCTCTCTTCTTCCATCTATATGATGCTCCTTGATTTAAAAAAAAAAACATTACTAATGCTTTGGTGCAAAGGCCAAATCTATCATTATTGGCAAGCATATGTAGAAAACTTAACCTAAGTAGATCCATTGAGCAACCTGAAAATGGACTTAATCCTAAACAGAATTCCTTCCCAGCTAATGCTCTTCTGTAAATTATATTATTGTGTTAAGCATCTATCATGTACCAGATACTGACAGATGCTAGGAATTCAAGAATAAAAATATCGGTCTCAGATTTCAAGGGCTAATGGGAAACCAAAAGGTAAATATATTTCTCAAATACAAAGTGATAAGTTGTGTAAAAATATGGGAATGTAACAATTTCCAGGGAAAATGCAGAACAGGGAACAATCACAGTTTCCCTAGGGTAGGGGCTGGGTGGCGCTTTCAAGTCTATATCACTCTCTATCTGCACTAGTTACTAAGCTATTGTATCAGTCAAAGTTCTCTAGAGAGAAAGAAGTGATAGGATATGTTATAAATATAAGAGAGGAGATTTATTAGGGGAATTAGCTCATGCGACTGTGAAGAGAAGTCCCATGATAGGCCATCTGCAAACGATGCTGCTAGCATAACTCAGTCCAAGTCCAAACGCCTCAAAACCAGGGAAGCCTAAGGTGTCCTTGGTGTAAGTCCTCAAACCCAAAAGCTGAAGAGTCTTGAGCTCTGATGTCCATGGACAGGAGAAAAGAGAGTATCCCCGTTCCAGCAGATAGAGAGATTCACCTTTTTTCTGTGAGTTTTGTTCTCTACAGGCCCCCATTGGATTGGATGCCCTCAGTGTGGGCAGGTCTTTCCCACCCAGTCCACTCAGGCTCTCATACTATTCTCTACTGGAAACACCCTCATGGACACACCTAAAAAGACAGCTTTACCAGGATTCCTGGCATTTCTAATCTAATCATGCTGGCATCTAGAATTAACGTTCACAGCTATTAACTTTCAGTTCCAAATTGGCCCTCCCACCCATGTGCCATGTATCCCTCCATGTTAAAAATTTCTCTGTTATAAACTAGAAACTGGTATGGTTTCTGTTTTTTTGACTGCCAGACCCTGGAACATCTGCTTTGTGTCCAGCACTTGCCTGGGAATTAAAAATATAGAAGTAAGCAAGATCAGGCCCCGTTCCTGCCAACATGGAGCTCCTAGTCCAGTCTAGGAAGCAGACTCTAATTAGTTGATTACAAAATGACAGTGTAAGTACAGCGATAGTGGCATTGAGGAAAGATGCATCTGGTAGTGATTGCTCAGAGTATGAGCTATGTGGTCAGGGAGGGCTTCCCAGAAGAGGTGGCAGGATAGAAGAAACTTGCCCCAGGGGTTTCATAGGTCAACACTCTGAAGGAAAGAAGAAAGGCACATTGGAGGAGCTAAAATACTGCCAGTAAGCCTAGAGCCAGAAAGTATTTTGATTTCCTTTTATCTATTTTTATGACAAAAGAATTTGAACTTGGGCTTCTTAAGTCCAAGCTGTAGTAAACTTTTTAATTTGGTGAGATCATCTTTTATTTTTAACATTTATTTGTACATATTTTGGGGGTACAGTGTGTTGTTTCAATGCATGCATATACTGCACAATGATTCACTTAGGGTAGATAGCACAGTGTTGTACCTGTTAGTCCACCACCTCTGCTCCCCTTGCACCACCTCCCCTCCTGGCCTGTGGTAACCATTATTCTACTCTCTACTTCTGTGTGAACCACTTTTCTTTATTATTATTACACTGGATAAGTGGGATGCAGAAATCAATTTTCTTTTTTTTTTTTTTTCCTTTTTGTCTTTTTTACTGACCGGTAACAGGATCGCAACCCTCGGTGTCGCGCCCACACCACGCTCAGCCAGTGAGCGGGAACCGGTCTCCACATGGGATCCGAACCCTCAGCGGGAGCGCTACCGTGCTCCCAAGCAGCGCACTCTCCAGTGCGCCACCGGGCCGGCCCCCTTCAGGGATCTTTAATTATGCAGTATAGATTCTGTATTCTATTACAAAAGGAGCTTTGATATGGTGTGATTACATGTGTTGATTTAATTAAGATTTAAATAGGTTAGCAGTTTTTGGAAAATTTCAAGTATTTATCAGAACATGTACAAAATGTATTTTCTTAGAGATTATTTTTGGCAAAGAAATAGTTATTTTACATGAACAATTAATGTATCCCCTTTGCATTTATATTGATATATACATATATGTATATAAATACACACTAAGCAATATGAAAGAAAACGTCTAATTAAGTTTAGAATGAAACTGGAAGTTCAGAGGAGGATACTACTTTTTGTTTGCTTTCTGTTCTTATCTGGAATGAAATGTTACCTTTTCTTTACATTTTTCCCCATTTTAACCCTATTTCAAGCCTTTACCACCTCCCAGCTACCCTATCGTATCAGCCCCATAAGTCACTTTCTGCCTTTGGTCTTTACCTACACACATACACATATACAAGTAAATACAGATGCCGTTCTGTAGTCATAGGCTGAATTTTAATTAAATTCCAGTTTTATATTGTACTTTCCCTTTGTCTGCAATGTTGAGTCCTTCTACCATGGCATAAAAGGCACTTTTTTCTTTTCTTTCTAAACTTTCTTCTAATGGTATATTTAATCAGTGCTTCCTAATACAACTACACATTTGACTTACTTGAAGAGGGGGCACTAAAAAAATTCTGATGCCTAGACCTCAGTCTAAACCAATTAAATCACAATCTTTTGGGGTGGATCCCCAGCATCTCAAATTGTAATGAAATTAGCTACAGCTAAGAACATTAAAGAGTAGCTTTCTCTTCATTAAGTAGCATAGGTACTTCTAAATATTTTCAATATGTCTTTCTACCTTATTCAAAGTTAGGCTTGCATCCAGAGCACCATTAGATACCCATATTGTACACACCATGGTAACATACCTGTTGGATGGTCTCAGAGCACAGGAAAAGAAACCATGTGAGCCCCTGAAAATTAGACTTTGAAGTCTGGCTTCTCTCATTTCTAATCCTGGAGCAGTAATAGGGCATGCAGATATTAATAAGGATACAAAAATGCATTCAGTCTGGAAGTGTTAGAAAACACAGTACAGCACTGAGCATAGTGTCTGGCATAAAATTAGTCATTAACTCATGTTTGATGGGATTATGAATGAATAGACAAATAAAGGATCTATATTGCCTATGTAACACATAGAGATCTATATGCCTATGTCCCATATAGACTCATGATCCTTATGAAATAAATTAGCTGTATGACATTGAGAAGCCCTTTAAGCTTCCAGCTTTCAATTTGCTCATTTATAAAACTGGTGTGAGGAGAAAGAATGAATTTGAAATTTCCTTCCAGCTCTAACAGTTTTCAGTTTAGACAAGTTTTTGCTTAATTCTTTCTGTACCTATGGACAAATATTTCATGTGAATGAAACATATATACATTGCTTAGCAAATTTGAGAATAACATGAATCTCTAAATTTAGTTAGCAGATTTATGATTGTTTACATAAAACATCTCAACAAATCTACAAAGAAGCTACTGAAGCTAGCAGGCAATTTTAGCAAGTCCATAGGATTCAAGGTTATAATTTTAAAAACTATTGTAATTTTATATACAATTAAACAAACAACAAAAACTAGAAATTAAAATTAAGTATATCATTTAAAATAGCATTGCATAAAAACATAAAATGCACAGGCATAAGTTTAACAAAAAAAATTTTAAATCCATTTACTGAAAATTACAAAACATTGCTGAAAAATTCAAAAGTCCTAAAGAAGTGGAGGAATATACTGTGTTCATGGATAGAAAGATCCTATACTGTTAAGATATCATTCCTCTCCAAATTGATCTACAGGTTCAGTGCAATCCCAATCAAAACTCCAGCAAACTTTTTCTGTAGAAATTAACAAACAGGTTCCAAATATACATGAAAATGCAAAGCCTTGGAATAGCTGAAAGAACTTTGAAAAAGAACAAAGTTAAAAGACTTACACTCCTACTACCTGATTCAAAGTCTACTCATGATAGTTTTAAAATATGCCTTCAAATTATTTGACACTCCTCCCTTCAAAAGGTAGAAGCTAATTTCTCTCTAGTTGATTGTGGGAAATACTTAGTGACTCACCTCTATGAATAGAATCTGGTGGAAAAATGGTGTGACTTCTGAGGCCAAATCATAAAAGGCATCGATGCTTCTGCCTTGCTCTCTCTTTGGTCACTCACACTGGGGGAAAGCCAGCCAACACATCATGTCAAAACTCAATCAGCCTTGTGGAGAGTCCCATGTGGGAAAAAAAAGCAATCTTGCAAAGTCCAACTTGCCAGCCACGTCAGTGAGCAACCTTGGAAGTGGATCCTCAAACCTGAAGTTAAGCCTTCAGATGATTCTAGGCTTTCCCTTCGAGTCTTTCAACTGAGTCTTTTATACCACATATTGCAAAATAGAGGTAAAGCATCCCTGCTACGTTCTGTCACAATTCCTGTTCCACAGAAACTCTGAGATTATAAATGATTATTACTCTTTTAAGAAACTAAGATTTGGATAATTTGATATTATACAGCAACACATTGATAACATAGATTTTATCAGGTTACAGTAATGAGGATAGTGTGGAACTTGTATAAGAATACGCACACAGAAACAGCCATATATTGGTCACTTTCTTTTCAACAATGGTGCTAAGGTAAGTGGGGCACTTATAGTCTTTTCAACAAATGGTGCTGAAGCAATTAGTTACCTATTTATGAAGAAACAAACAACCCTGCCCCCCCCCCAAACAAGAAACAAACCTTGGTACTTACCTCACAACATATACAAATGCCTTGGGTTGAATGTGCCACCCAAATCTTATTCCCCACTGTAACAGTCGAGGGTGGGAAGTCCTATTATGGTAATTGAAAGGTGGGGCCTTGAATAAGTGAATATATTGTAGGACCATGCCATAGTGCAAAGATCAATAATGGTGGTAAGGTTATGTTTCTGAGGGCTTTGAAAGAGGAGCACCTGAGAAGTTCTCTCTCTGCTCCACCATTTCTGCCATGTGAAACATCTGGACTTTGGACTTCCCAGCCTCCAAAACTATAAGCAATAAATTTTATTTTCTTATAAATTACTCAGTCCTGTGTATTTTGTTATAAGCAACAGAAATACAGCAAAAATTAACTTAAAATGAGTCATAGACTTTAACACAAAAACTAGGGCTATAAAATTTTACAAGAGAAATCTTTGAGACTTTCAGTTAGTTGAAGATTTCTTAAACAGAACACAAAGATCACAAACCTTAACAGAAAAAAAAATGAATTGATATATTGAAATGTATCAAAATTTCAAAATTTCACTCTTTGAAAGATACGGTTCTGAAAATGAAAAAATATGCTGCTACAAACTGGGAGAGAATATTTAGAAAACATACTTCTAGGGTATTTTTTAAGGCATTTATTTATTTTTATTACTTGTTATGTTTACAATTGTTTTAATTTTTAATAAAGCCAATTTTTATTTATTTATTCATTTATTTTCATTATTTTTTAAATTATGAATATTCATGAGATACAAAGCTGATTGTCACACCTTGTGCCCATGCTGTGAGGGCCAGATTCATACTGGCAGTATACCCATTACCACAAATTGCTTTTGGACCCTGTGTCCTCCACCCAATTATCCCCAACCTCCCTCCCCCTCACATGTTCCCCCCCACTCCACTTTGTAGCTCAAGGAATGTTCTCTCCCTCTGAAAGATCAAAACACCACTGTGGTCTTTCTTTCCTTACTCCTTTCTCTCTTAGCTCCCACTATGAGTGAGTACATGTGGTAATTATCCCTCTGTGCTTTGCTTATATCATTGAACATAAGTTTCTCCAGGAACATCCATGTTGCTGCTAATAGGAGTATTTCATTCTTATTTATGGCAGTGTAGTATTCCATGGTGTATACATACCACAGTTTCCTTATCCAAGCATCCATCGATGGATATTTAGGTTCATTCCATATCTTGGCTATTGTAAACAGAGCTGTGATGAACATGGGAGTGCAGGTATCCCTTTGACATGACAATTTCCATTCCTCTGGTTATATACCCAGAAGTGGGATTGCTCAGTCATATGAAAGATCCATCTGTAGTTGTTTGAGAAACCTCTGTACTGTTTTCCATAGTGGTTGTACTATTTACAGTGCCACCAACAGTGTAGCTCCCTTCTCTCTACAGCATAGCCAGCATTTGTTATTCACCATCTTTTTTATTATAGACAGTCTAACTGGGATGAGGTGGTATCTCAATGTAGTTTTAATTTGCATTTCCCTGATGACTAGTGATGTTGAGCATTTTTTCATGTACTTCTTGGCCATTTGTATGTCCTCCTTTGAAAAATGTCTATTCAGCTCCTTTGCCAATTTTTTAATTGGGTTATTTGGTTTTTCACTCTATATTTGCTTGAGTTCTATGTATATTCTGGATATTAATCCCTTGTCAGATGCATAGGTAGCAAAAATTTTCTCCCACTCTGTGGGTTGTCTTTTCACTCTGTTGATTATTTCCTTCACTCTGCAGAAGCTTTTTAGTTTGATATAGTCCCATTTGTTTATTTTTTCTTTAGCTGCTTGTGCTTTTGGGCTCATGTTCATAAAGCCTGTGCCCAGACCTAGTTGCTGAAGTGTTTCACCTATATTTTCTCTTGGTAATTTTACAGTTTTGGGTCTTATACTTAAGTCTTTAATCCATTTCAGTTGATTTTAGAGTATGGTGAGAGATGCATATCTAGTTTCATTCTTCTGCATATGAATATCCAGTTTTCCCTGTACCACTTGTTGAAGAGGCAATCTTTTCCCCAATGCAGATTTTTGTTGCCTTTGTCCAATATCAGATGGCTGTAAGCCTGAGGGGTGATTTCTGGGTTCTCAATTCTACTCCACTAGTCTGAATGTCTATTTTTATACAAGTACCATGCTGTTTTTGGTTACAGTATCTTTGTAGTATAATTTGAAGTCAGGTAGTGTTATGCCTCCAGCTTTATTTTTTATTTATTTATTTATTTATTTAGCTCAGGATTGCTTTGGCTATTTGTGGTCTTTTGTTCTTCCATATGAAGGGTAAGATTGTTTTTTCCATTTCTGTGAAGAATGTCATTGGTATTTTGATGGGAATTGCATTGAATCTGTAGATCACTTTGGGTAGTATAGACATTTTCACAATGTTAATTCTTCCAATCTAAGAGCATGGACTATCTTTCTGTCTTTTTGTGTCTTCTTTAATTTCTTTCAGAAGTGGTTTGTAGTTCTCATTGTAGAGGTCTTTCACATCCATGGTTAAATTGATCCCTAGGTATTTTTTGTGTGTGTGACAATTGTAAATGGACTTACTTTCTTTATTTCTCTTTCTGTTCATTCATTATTTGAGTATACAAATGCAACTGATTTGGGATCATTTATTTTGTATCCTGCAATGTTACTGAAGTTATTAACCAGCTCTAGGAGTTTTTTGATAGAGTATTTAGGTTTTTCTGTATATAGTATTGTGTCATCTGCAAATAGGGAAAGTTTGACTTCATCTTTTCCAATCTGGATTCCCTTTATTTCTTCCTCTTGCCTGATTGTTCTGTCTAGTACCTCCAGTACTATGTCAAATAGAAGTGGTGAGAGTGGACATCCTTGTCTTCTTCCTGTTCTTGAGGGAAAGGCCCCCAGTTTTTTTCCTATTCAGAATGATACCGGTGGTGGGCTTGTCATAAATGGCCTTTATTATGTTGAGATATTTTCCTTCTATACCTAATTTGTTGAGAGTCTTTATCATGAAGAGATGTTGAATTTCATCAAATCCTTTTTCAGCATCTATTGAGATAATGTTATGGCCTTTGTCTTTGAGTTTGTTGATGTGTTGCATCGTATGTATTGACTTTGTACATTGAATCATCCTTGCATTGCTGGGATGAATACCACTTGATTATAGTGTATAATTTTTTTAATATGTTGCTGCATTCTGATTGCTAATATTTTGTTGAGGATTTTAGCTTCTAGGTTCATCAAGGATATTGGCCTGTAATTTTCTTTTTTTGTTATGTCATTATTTGGGTTTGGTATCAGGGTTATGTTGGCCTCATAGAATGAGTTTGGGAGAGTAGCTTCTGTTCTAATTCTCTGGAATAGTTTGAGGAGAATTGAAAACCTTTTTAAAAGTTTGATAGAATTAACTCCTTTTTAAAAGTTTGATAGTATTAACTCCTTTTTAAAAGTTTGATAGAATTCAGCTGTAAAACCATCTGGATCTGGACTTTTCTTTGTTGGAAGTTTGCTAATTACCGCTCCAATCTCCTTGCTCATTATCAGTCTGCTCAGGTTTTCTACCTCTTCTTGGTTCAGTCTTGGTAGTTTGTATTTGTCTACAAACTTATCCATATCTTCCAGATTTTCATATTCATTGTCATACAGTTGTTTATAATAATCTCTAATGATTCTTTGTATTTATGTAGTATCATTTGTAATGTCTCCCTTTTCGTTTCTGATTTTTGTTATTTGGGTCTTCTCTCTTTTTTTTTTTTTTTTTTTTTTTTTTTTTTTTTTTGTTAACCTAGCTAATGGTTTGTCTATATTATTTATCTTCTCAAAATATGAACTTTTTATTATGCTGATCTTTTCTATTGTTTTTTGGATCTCTATTTCACTTAGTTCTGCTCTGATCTAAATTATTTCTTTCCATCTACTATCTTTAGGTTTGGATTGCTGTTGTTTTTCAAGTTCTTTGAGGTGTGGTGTTAGGTCATTTACTTGAAGTCTCTCCGTTCTTTTGATGTAAGCATTTAAGCATTTATTGTAATAAATTTGCCTCTTAGTACTGCTTTTGCAGTATCCCACAGGTTTTGCTCTGATGTATCTTTATTTTCACTAGTTTCAAGGAATTTTTTGATTTTCTGTTTAATTTCTTCTTGGACCCATAGGTCATTCAGGAGCCTATTATTTAGTTTCCATGTATTTGTATAATTTCCAGAGTTTTACTTATTATTTATTTCAAGTTTTAGTCCCTTGTGGTCTGAAAAGATACTTGGAATGACTTCAGTTTTTTTAAATTTGCTGAGACTAGATTTGTGACCTAATATGTGGTCTATCCTGGAGAATGTTCCATGAGCTCATGAGAAGAAAGTATAATCTTTAGTTGTTGGGTGAAATGCTCTGTACATATCTGCCAGGTCCAGTCGGTCTAAGGCATAGATTAAATCTCATGTCTCTTTGTTGACTGGTTGCCTGGAAGATCTGTCCCAAACTGAGAGAGGGGTGTCCAGATCACCCACTATTAATGTATTAGGTCCTATTTCTTTCTTTAGGTCTGAGAGTGTTTGCTTTATATATCTGGGTGCTCCAATTTGGCTGCATACATGTTTATGATTATTATGTCTTCTAGCTGGATAGATCCCTTTATCATTATATAGTGGCTTTCTTTGTCTCTTTTTATGTTTTTTGGTTTAAAGTCTATTTTTCCTCATATAAGAACAGCTACTCCTGCTCATTTTTGGTTTCCATTTGCATGGTATATCTTTTCCATCCCTTCACTTTTAGTCTATGTGTATCTCTACAGGTGAGGTGGGTCTCTTGAAGATAGCATATACTTGGGTCTAGCTCTTTAATGCAATCAGTCAGTCTGTGTTTTTTGAATGGGGAGTTTAGTTCATTCACATTTAGGGTAGTTATTGACAAGTGTTGCTTAATTCCTGTCACTTAATTGCTTCTTGTCAAGATGGTATAAATATCTTTTGATTATTATTTCTTCTTTTATTTCTCTTCTTCAATGTTAGTTGGAAATTTAAGGTGGGATGATTTAGCTTCTTTCTCTTTCTTGCTGGCATTTTTGCTTTAACAGTGGGTTTTGCTCTTTTTTGTGTATTTGTGATAGTGGTCACCATTATTCACATTCCAGATGAATAACTCCCTTGAGAATTTCTTGCAGGGCTGGTCATGTGGTGGTGAACTCCCACAATTTTTGTTTGTCTGGGAAATATACTATTTCTTCCTCATTTCTGAAGGAGAGCCTTGCTGGGTAAAGAATTCTTGGCTGGAATTGTTTTCTTTTAGTATTTTGAATATATCACCCCACTTTCTTCTGGCCTGTAGGGTTTTGGTTGAGAAGTTTACTGTTAGTTTAATGCGGGTTCCCCTACAAGTGACCTGATGTGTTTCTCTTGCTGTTTGTAGAAATTCTATCTCTGTCTTTGAGCTTTGCAAATTTAACTGCAATGTGTCTTGGGGAGGATCTTTTTCGATTGAATCTGTTTGGGGACCTTTGAGTTTCCTGGATCTGAAGGTCTGTATCTTGCCCTACACCTGGGAATTTTTCTGTTACTATTACCTTGAATAGGTTTTCAATACCTTTTCCCTTCTTCTCCCCTTCTGGAATACCCACAATTTGGATGTTAGGGTGCTTGAGATTGTCTGCTCTCTCTCTTATATTTTCCTCATTATTTTAATCCTTTTTTTCCTTTTTTTTTTTTTTGTCTGCCTGAGTTGTTTCAAAAAGACCATCTTCAAGCTCTGAAATTCTTTCTTCTGCTTGATCTACTTTGCTGCTCAAGCTTTCAATTGTGTTTTTTATTTCACTGAGTGAATCTTTCATTTCTAGAAGTTCTGCTACACTCTTTTTTAAGGTATTAATCTCTTTCTAGATGTCCTCCTTCATATTCTGGATATTTTTTCTTGTTTCATTGTGTTCTCTAATTGAGTCTTCCTTTATTTCTTCAAGTTTTCTTAAGATCATTACTTAAAATTCTTTTTCAGACATTTCAAGGATTCCCTGTTCCATGGAGTCTGCCTTTGAGCATTACTGTATTCTTTTGGTGGTGTCATTTCTTATTGTTTATTTGTAGTTCTAGTACTTTTTTGCTGATGTTTGGTCACTTGGCAGAGGGTTTGCTTCTTCTATTACTGAGATTGTCTGTGGAGTGGCCCTCGTTGCTACTGTGGTGGTGAATTACCTTTGCTTGACAGTAGGTGCAGTGGTGGTTATGTTAAACCACCTTGGGTCCTGTTCCAGAATCTGTGGTGGTAGAGCGCCCCTCACCATGTGGTTCTCACAGGACATCATGTTGGCTTGCACTCCTCTCTAGGTCCAATGATGAGAAATCTGTATATCTGTTAAAGGACTTGTATACAGACTATATCAAGAGCTCTTCCTACTCAATAATCCACCTAATAAAAATATAGCTAAAAGATTTGAATGCACACTTCACCAAAAGAGATATGTGAATAATTAATAAGTACAAGAAAAGAAACTCAATATTATCCATCATCAGGGAACTATAAATTAAAACCATAATGTAATAATACTTTATGGAATATACCTATTCCAGTCTCCCACTGGAATAGGTAAAATGAAAATATATTTAAAATACAAAGTATTTCCAAATATTTGGAGCAACTGGAACTTTCATACATTTCTAGTGGGAACTCTAAATGGTACAACCACTTCTGGCAAACTCTTTGGCAGGTTTTATAAAATTAAATAAACAATTATATGACTCAGCAATTCTACTCCTAGCTTTTTACTTAATATAAGTGAAAATGTATGTCCACAAAAAAGCTTGTACTAAATTATTTATAGAACTTTTATTAATAATAGTAAAAAATTGAAATAATTCACATTCATCTGGAAAATGGATACACAAAGTATTATCCTTATATGTACATTTGTTGATACCTTTGTTGATTGATTTTTTATATCAAAAATAATAAGTAGTAGATGTAAAATGTATGAGAAGAGCACAGAGTGGAAATAAATGGAATTATATTATTGTAAAGCTTAGTATTTTTCTGAAGTTGTGTAATTATCTGTAAGTAGACTGTCAGAATTTAATGATGCATTTTGTAATATCTAGAGGAACCAGTAAAAAAAATTACAAGTAAATATATTAAAAAGTCAATAGAAGATAACATGGAAGAGTGGAAATATATGATCCACACAAAAGAAAACAGGAAAGGAGGAAAACAAGAATTGATATTACAAATAGAAAACAAATACTAAGATGCTACACTTAAACCCAACTATAATGGGCTAAATACTTCAATTACAAGGTAAAGAGTGTTGGGCTGGATTAAAAAGCTGAGCACAGCTAAATCCTGATTGTAAGATTTGTATAATTTATTTGCATATTAAACATAATCTGACAGGTTGAAATTATAAGGGTAGAAAATAATATATCATGAAAACACTAAGCATAAGAAAGCTGATGTGCTACATTAACATTAGGTAAAGAGTTTTATAGAGTCGAAGAGTACATTACAATGATAAAATGTTCAATTGCTCAAGAAGACATAATAATCCAAAATGCTTGTGTATTTATTAACTGAGCATTAAGAAAAATTGACAAAACTAAAAGGACAAATCATAAATCTACAAATCATAGCAGGATATTTTAATAGCCATCTCTCAGTAACTGATAGGGCCAGTAAAGAAAAAAAATCAGTAAGAATATAAAGGATATAAATAACTATCAACTAACTTAGCCCAACTTGTATTTTAGAACACTTTCCCAACAACTGCACAATGTACATTTTTTAAAAATATACACGAAATATTCACCAAGATAGATCATATGCTGAGTCAGAAAACAAGTCTCATTAGATATAAAGGCATCTAAATCATATGTGATATGTTCTTCAAATATTTGGAAACTAAATAGCACATTTCTAAATAACTGTGAATTGAAGAAGAAATCACAAAGAAAATTATACAAAACATCTTGAACTGAATGATAATGAAAACACAACATATTAAAACCTATGGGATACAGCTAAAGTGTTGCTTGCAAAGAAATTTATAGCTTTAAATGCCTGTATTTAAAAAAAATGCAAAATCAATTATCTAAGCTTCCCCTTTATAAAGCTAGGAAAAGAAGAAACAAATCACATTTGTTAACTTTTATAATGTAAGTTACAGAAATTAAATAATAAAAAAGAAAAGAAAAAAATAAAATTAAAAAAGAACAAATAGATGAAGTTAATAAGGCCAAATGTTGTTTTTCTCAAATAATTGGTAAAATTTATAAAACCCTATCAAGACACATCAAGAAAAAATAAATGCCAAATTACCAGTATGAGAAATAAAAGAGGAAACATCATAACAAATCCTATAGACATGAAAATAATAATTAAAAAAATAGGTACAGCTCTGCACCAATAAATTCAACAACTTAGATGAAATGGACAAATGCCTGAAAAACATAACTTGCCAACCACAATAAGAAATTGAAAATTTTAATGGCTCCATATCAATTTCAAAAGTTGAATTCATAATCAAAATCTTTCCACTGAGAAAACTACAAGCCCAGCTTGTTTCAATGGTAAACTGTAATACATTTAAGTAAAAAAATTACACCATTCTTGAATAAATTCTTTCATAAAATACAGAAGGAAAGAACACTTCCACACTCATTTTATGTGGCCAGCAAAATCTTGATCCCAAAATCTGACAGACATTACAAAAAAACTAAATTTCAGATCAGTGTCTTTAATGAACACAGACACAAAAATTCTTATCAAAACATTAGTAAATAAAATTCAGCAATATATTTAAAGAATAGTATCTTATAACAAAGTGCAGTTTATCCCATGAATTCAAGGTTGGTTTAACATTAGAAAACCAATCAAAGCAATTTATAATATTCACAGAGTGAAAGAAAAAAAAATAGAGTATGATGTTACTTAGAAATAGTATATAAATAGAAGATGACATTAGAAGCACTTACATAAAAATGTTATGAGTAATAATCAGTGGATGATATGATTGTGAGAAATATTTTTTGTCTGTGGTTTTCTGTATTTTCCAAGCTTACTGCAAGGAGTATGTATGATATTTTATAATTTTATAGTTATTAAGGGGTGTGTGTGTGTGTGTGTGTGTGTGCGCGTGCGTGCGTGCGTGTGTGTGTGTGTGTGTGTGTGTGTGATGAATAAGGCATGTGTCATAAGGAATGTGTGACGAGGAGGCTAAAGCTAAGAGGGACAGACAATCAGACAGATGATTTCAGAATAACAGCTGAAGGATGCTGGAGATGCCTGCCATGGGAGCTCAGAGGAAGGGCGCAGAGGGACTTGGGATGGCGTCTGGGAGTGGCAGGTATATGGTCTTCAAGGAAGTACTCTGATCTTAAGAGCAGGCTGGGTTGGTGGAAAGAAAGTAAGTCTGCTGTTGGTGGTAAAACTGTCTAAGCTCTTCAGCTTAACAGAAATAAGGAAATGTAGATTTTTGTTACCTTTTGGATTGGTTAGGTACAGTTTTATTGAACAAACTGATGATTTTAAGCCTACTTAATATAAATCACTATCCTGATGGTCTTTCTCCAAACCATCTCTCTGTTCTGTGGGACATGCAACCGAGCGCACAAATCAGATCTTTCCACAGCCAATTCAGACTTCTCACTATTCCTGAAGAGAGTCTCCCAACTAACAGAATTCTGAATTTCTTTCTTTTCTTCTCTTTCCTCCCTCCCTCCCTCCCTCACTCCTTCCTTCCTTCCTTCCTTCCCCTATTCTTTCTTCTTTTAACAGTATACTTTATTCCAGGAAACATTTTCAGCAAAACCAAAAAAAAAAAAAAAATTGTTTCAATAAGAAAACACAAACAATACCTTCAATAGCCAAATTAATAACAACCCAAATTATGGATAACTAGGTCAAATTTATTTTTAAATGACCTTTTAATGATAAATTAGTTAAATTTATAAGAAAAAGTGATATTATTTTAAATGCTCAACTTCTTTCAGAATGTCATTGGGAGGATAACTTTATTTTCTGATGAGAGAATGATTGTGTTAAGCTATTTACCAATCTTCTAGCAAAGTGGTATTGTTTGGGTACAAATTAAATTCCTTTTTAAAATATACTCTGCTTTTCTAATAGGAAATTACTGAGAAATAAAGGCCCTCTCCATTTGTGATAGCAAACTCTCTATTCCTCTCATCTGAAGAATTTTACACATGTATTTGCAACCACCTTACTAGCATTTAATGATAACTATCATTACCATTTGGTTCTTGTTTTTTCTGACAATGGCAGTACTTTGGTTAAGTGAGCAAACCTACATGCAGAATAAAAACTAATTATGTTCTTGCTATAGGCCTTTTATTCTATTGAAAATCGGACACTTTACAAAACAACAGTGATGTTGATTAATAGCATAACCTAACAGTCAATTCACCAATATTTTTATTCATGCCAGGCCAAGACCTTAAATCAGAAGATCAGTGTCAGATTTGGATACTGTAGTGTTTCAGGAAAGAAACAAAATTTTAAAACCACCTTCATTCCATTGAAAGGCTTTTTCCTGTAGTGTTTTGATATGTAACTCTGACTGAAGCTCAGCTTGCAAGACATTAATCTCAACTTTTATGTAATATACCACTGATGCTCCAGGAAAATAAAATTATAAGACTCTCATGTTATTCCAAGCTGATTGAGAAATGTACCAAGAGGAATTATACCTTAAAATCTTCTGTTTTATTTTCCATAATAGTGGCCAGAGGAGAGAGATATTTTGTATTTGGCTATAAAATCATAATGAATATTTATTCAGCACATTTTTCTTTTAGAAATTGTGTGTGAATTGGACTAGTAAAATGTTTCATTTTCCCACATCATATTGCGTGATATTCAGGTTGTGTATGTGTGTGTGTGTGTGTGTGCACGTGTGTGTGTCTTTGCATGCGCTGTCATAACCTATCTGGCCAAGCGTGAACTGTCTCCAAAGATTAAGTGCACCTATTTTGAACTGGAGGCTGCACGCCATAATTTTTAGCTAACCCGTTTCCTTCTTAGTGAAAACAGAAATAAAAATATATTGTGCACACTTCATTGCGAGAGCCTTTGACCTCGGCTGCCTGTCTAGCTGAGACTGTGATGAATGCTTTGTGTCCCTTCATTTTTAATTGCTCATAAATTGTTATCCCACGAAACACAAAACTAGCCTTGTCCTCATCTTAGTTGGGGTTGGAGGTCAGCCTAACAGTAATACAATTAAGGAGTGTCTTCGTGTGGGGGTGGGGGGTGAAGAGGACACCAGGGTTGCAGAAGAGGGGAAAAGAAATGCAGTAGTTCTTTCTAGGGAAAACACAAAGAAAATTCCTACTTTTTCTCAAAAATGTCACACATAGAGTAAATCATGCTTGTTTGACAATTGCGTCCAAAGTGCTTTGAAGGGCATTTCTGGACAGCAACAAAGAAAGTGAATTATATTTCATGCCTGTGTTCAAGCAAAAATGTGCTTTTGTGATTCATGATGTAGAGAATAAATTAATCCTGTGAAAATAAAAATGTTTGGTTTCAGAAGTAACATATAAGCCCAGGTTGTTTTCGAAAGAGACTGCAAATGTGAATCTAATGGCAGAAGTCAGCCTTCAGTTTAGTGCCACTCTCTGTCATCACCTGGATAGGAGCTCCTGGAAATTTCTCCAGCTCACATCTGATTCCAGTACACCACGGATCTTTTCTGTGGGTTTTGCAGAGTCAGTCATTGTTTTCAATTATACTGCCTTTATTGCTCAGCAACTAAGGTATGACCTTAAACAGTCATGTTTCAAATATCAATGGAACTAAAGCTTTGAATTTCTTTTCTCATTTGAAAAGACTGTCAAAAACAGAGATGATTATGCGCTTTCTTTATTCTGCCTAAAACAGTGTTTAAAGCCCAGCTAGTGGCCTATTGACTGGTTTTATTATTTTGATTAAACTAAACCAGAAACAGCATGGTCTAAATGGAAACAGAATTGAACTTATAGTGGGACCACGCCTTTCCTTTTTTTCCAGCCATTCTTCTGACTTCCTTTAATTTCAGACAAGTAGTTTGACTTCCCTGGATTTTAGATTTCTGTTTGCAAAATGAAAATATATCCTCTGTACCTACCTTATAAAAATATTATGTAGGCAAGGGAAGATTACATAAAGCCCTCTTCCTCAAAATAAACATGTAAAATACATTTTGGCTGTTGCTATGATTCTTATTCTCATTTTAATCACTGTTTGCTTGTTTTAATCATATTTCATACTACCTTTTGAACATTTTGTCAAGCTTGGTCGAATTCCGAATAACTAAATGGTATTCCTAACATTAATTGCCCTATTCATTGCTAACTGAATCTTGTTTGTAGCAAGTTATCTTTCTTCCCAAGTAGAATTTACACTTCTTTCTGGCTTGCTTATCTTTGGCAAAACAGAGAATAGGTAACTATACATCAATCACTAATGTACAAATTTGACCACCATTAATCTCCTCCTGTGTGTATTTTTTGGAGTACTTATTATATCCCAGGCACTGTTTTAGGTACTGAGGATAGAATTGTGACCAACATAGAAAATAATTCTGGTTTTTTGTTTGTTTGTTTGTTTGTTTGTTTTTGACCGGTAAGGGGATCACAACCCTCGACTTGGTGTCGTCTGCACCACGCTCAGCCAGTGAGTGCACCAGTCATCCCTATATAGGATCCGAACCCACGGCCTTGGTGCTGCCAGCACCGCACTCTCCTGAGTGAGCCACAGGGCCTGCCCAATAATTCTGTTTTTAATGGAGGTGATAGTCTATTAATTTGACCAGTTCAGTCAAATCCTGGTGCCTAAACATGTAAGTGAAAGTATAATACAACACAAGCAGGGACAACAGAGGTGGGTTAATAAAATCACTGAATTACAAATCAGGAACTGCAGACCAGTTCTGCTATTCCTTAGCTTTGGGATCATGACCACATCATTGGACCCCATTTTCCTTATTTGTAAAATGAAGGAGTTGGTCTTTTCCAATTCCATAATTATGGGTTTGACTACGTAAGGGAAAAATAATCCCCTGCCCCTCAATGAGGGAGTAAGAAAGAAAGAGGCAATTATCTTCTATTTCAAGATCAAGTATATCCCTACCTTTCAGCTGGAAAATTTTGTTGGAAATTTCAGAGGTTTTAAAGCCTGAGGACAATGAAAATTATCATTTTTAGGGAAATTTTATTTTTCTTTGTTTTATATTCTAAAAGTAATCTTCTTGCAGTAGCGATGCTTCTGGGGCTTGGTTTCCTGGATGTTGACAATGCTGGCACTTTGGCATAAGAAGGAGGGCAGAACTAACTGGTTCATAAGGTTCCCAGTGGTCTGAATAGCAGAAAAATCTGTTAGACTCATGATGAGTGAGTTGTTGGCTGAATTCAGCAGCACACGAGTCTAAAACTGATCATCTGTGCCCTCACTAGAAGCTGCTACTTGACTGTAATAAGAATCACTACAGCTTTACATGCAACCAAACGCGATAATAATGATTCTTCCCAGCTGGAACTGAGAAAGAAGTTTTATTTTTATATTTGAAAGCATTTCATAAAATCCTCAAAACTGAAAGAAAACCCCAAATCAAATTGTTAAATATCAGTTAAAAGAATTAGACATATTACAAAATTTTGCCTAATACATCATGCATGTAACAAAAGTTGCAATTTATATTTAAACATTTCAAATACATTAGACATTAGAGAGCACATTTTTGTACAGTATTTCAATCTCAAACAAATGGCTAAAGGTAATATTTAAAATAAGATTAAAGTATTTTTCTAGTTGTTATTGGAATGTAACTTTTTCTCCAGTTTGAGAAATTTCTCCTTTTTCTATTTGAGAAGTTCCTAATAGCTGTGATCAAGCTTTCCTGTTTATAACATTTGTGAAGACCACAAAAATTAGATTCACACATCAATATATCTAGCATTTTCAAATGAGAGGTGGAATCAAGATAGGGGGAGCACACATCACCATCTGATAAATGGTTTTTAAATTTTGTTATTGTTGTTGTTATTGACTATTTTCTTACTATAATGTATAGTCCATGAGAGCAAGAGATTTTGCCTGCTTTTATATCCCCACTGCTGCAACCCCAGGGCCTAGAACAGTGAGGAGCCCATAGTAGGTGCTCAATAAACATTTACTGAATTAAGTGATATTGTTTTTACTTCTTGAAACATAAACAAGAACATTAAGCTTCTGTGAATCAGTGCCCAAATCTAATGGGTTCTAATCCTCACTTTCACAAGATGTCATTTGCTACCTCCTTCTTGGACTATCATATCCCTGCCAAGTTGACACAGCAAAATTAGCTTTGTTGATGTTCTGGCTCAGGATATTTTTTGAGTACCTTGTTTGTCATGGCAACAAATGTAGTTCAGGTTTGATGTTTCAATTCCCCGTACAATCAATACCCTTTACCTAGGTCTATGCTTAGTTTTTAACCTATTCCATGAAAGCACAGGAAGGACCCCAAATAACAAATTCCTCATAAATTAAATAAACACTTTCCCTTTGAGGTTGGATATTATAATAGTGTTTGTATATGGTATTTGTAAAATGTGTATGATTTTGTCATTTACCAGAATTTATTTTTATAACTATTTAAACTAACCCTGAAAATAGTTTTTGAAAACCACTTAGCTCACAGATTTTGTCTTGTTGTCCCAGGGAATTTATATCTGAGAAAAACACAACACTATTGGAAGGCTCCGCAGTTAAAAAACTACTCACAGAGAAGACTTTGAGATCATACATTAAAATTGGGTGTTCATACAAGGCAAGCTAATAAAAGCTGTGTGAAAATATGTGCACATGGCATTTTTTAAGTTATTCAAGCATTTTTTGCAAATGCATATGGAAATTCAAATATGAGTGTCTAATAATAAATTCTAAATAATATTATGAAATATGATAAAATTATTTAATTATTATAAATAATTTAATTATTATAAATACTACAAATATAGTTAAATACTACAAGGAATATTAAATACTACAAAGTGCAATTGAAAATTAAGGTATATTTCACTTGTCACTTTGGAGCATCTTCCTCAGACTGGCCATCATCAAAAAGTGCTGGTAGTTTATAACACTTGCATGTTTGGAACCATGGTAATTCAATACTCACTTGTATTTGTCTTAGGTTAGCTAACAAAGGAAAAATAGTACAGTGCTTAACATTAAACAAATGTTTCACATATGTTGACAATGATGTCACCATATCATTAATTTCTTACCCAAGTGAAGATAGTCATATTAATTTAGGTTCTATGAGAACACTACAAAAAATACTGTTTTGCATGACTTGGCACCTTGAACAACTTAATTGCTTTGAATGTTACTTATTCTAAATAAACTAATAATTATGTGGCTTATGCGTACCTCTCTGGGTCCCCAGACTTGGAGTACTGTTTTTGGTCATTCAGCTGGCTCAAAGTGACCTCTCTGTCTTCTGTGTTTATCTGCTTAAAACTTTCTGACCAATGGAAGGTTCCCAGTGTGTATCTCTTTGCTGTTCATAGTTATCAAGAGCTAAAGGTGTGCATAAAAACCATAATGTGGATTTTAAGGGAATAGTCAAACCAAGTGGCTAAATTGCACATTGCAGCGACTTTTAAACAATTACTTCTAACTAGTAACTGAAGCCTTAGGGTTTAGTGGCTCTCAAGAGTTTCCACAAAACTATCCTAATGGGAGAGAAAATGAAATGTATACTCCTGTGATCTGTGGGACAGTCAAAGCGGCGCACAGTCGGAACAATTCTTTGAAATGCCCCATTTTATCTCGAATGTAGATATGAATGTTTGCATTCTACACCCATAACATTTACATTTATTTTAATATTAAACACTTTCTCCCAAAACTTTGAATAAAATCAATGCTTCTGGGAGATGGTCCATCTTTTTTTTAACTTTTCATATTTCCAACACACTAACCGTTCATCAACATAGATATATTCAAGATTGAGGTGAGTATTTAGCAGTCAACACAATGATAAATAACAACTAAGGTTTATTGGTTTTGCCCAGAGTCTTTCAGAACTCAACCAGCCTTTCATGTCCTGTCAGCTCAGAAATACACAAAGACCAGCCAAAATCTATTATCAGATTTCTTTGGGAGCTAGCCAAACCTCAGCTCACTTGAATGATTAGATCAGTCTGTCTCCTTCCTTCTTTCCTTTCTTCCTCCCTCCCTCCCTTTCTTCCTTCATTCTTTTCTTCCTTCCTTCCTCTCTTTGGGAAAAAAATGTAACTAAATAGTAACCAAGAAGTCATCAGAGAGAAATCTAAGCCTTCTCTGGAAATCTCAGAAGTGAGCAAAACAGAAAAGGTTGTCTTTGCCTGGCCATCAATACTCTCCAATTTCTTTCCCTGAGAAAGGACAGATTCAGATGACCTTTTTGGAACACCACTATTTTCTCTATAGGTAGTTTGTGCCTAGTCTCAATCACTTCACATACACAAAGCTGCAAAGTGTCTACAAAATATAACGTGTGCCCTGGGGTTGTTCATCCCATGTTACTGAAAGGCAGATCTTCAGTTTTTTGATAGTCTTCATTTCTCAGCCCCTATACAATGGATGTCACTAATGTCACCTTTCAGTAAGATCTCATGGCCAGCAGAAGGCCTGGAAATGCCAATTGTAATTAACTTTCTTTTCAACTATGTTTGACAGTTTCATGCTGAGAAGTGCTTCTTACCTTTTGAACTTTCAGATTGCTTGGCTGAGCAAAATGTGTATCATTTTCTTTTAAAATTGCCTTACAAAGAGCTATGTACTATGATATTCTTGCACACGTCAGCCATTTATAAGAGATTTAGATTTTTAAGCAGATTATCCTTGTTCCAAATGAGAGACCTTGCTTTTGTCTGAAGCATGGGCTATGTTCAGGTGCACAGTGGAGCCCAGGACAAGGACACTCATATATTCATAAATGTCAAAGACAATGACCCTTCCTCATGGACCTATCATCCCAGCTGCTCTACAAGGTAATATTCCTGAGACCTGTGAAAGCCAGGACCATACTGTTTGGCAGTAGCTAAAGATAGGAAAGAAATGCTCCTTGGGTCCAGTTTCCCACAATATGGTTATTCATCAGTTTTAAAATGACATCAAAAATCAATAAATATGGAAGAACTCTATAAATGCATCTTTTCCTAATTGAGAGGCTTAACCTGACTTTTTCATTAAGAATAATATACCTTCATGTGACCTACTTAAAAAATGTAAAAAGTGACTTTATGGCTGCTTGTTTCAGTCTTTCATTTGGCCTTCCTACTCCTCTTTTCATACTGAGAGTACTCACGTTAAAAAAAAAATGTATATATATAGAGACAGATCCTGACCAGCATTTTGATCAAGGAGAAAGGTTTCATACTTCAATAGTGCACATAATAGAATTGGTCAGATTTGAAGCATGGGAGCACATTTTATCTTGGATCTTTAATTTTTTACAGTTCAGCTGACAGAAATTTAACTAAAATGTTGGTTATGTGACCAGTAAGCAGACTCCCCAAAATAACATTTGCCTTAATTTTGCTGCAGATTGTCAGAAAAGAGTGTAAAATAAGCACATTTTTATTAGTCATATGGTTAATTAGAAAAGATTAAAAAACAGGTCTGTAAGATTATTATTCCCCCCTAAAGATACAAACATATCAATTACTCAGAACTTTCACATGGATTGAAAACACAGAGAGTTACTAGATAAAAAAAAACTCAAAAAGACATTTTTAAATTACCTTCTCGAGCCAACAAGACAATAGGAAAAACAGGTCACTGAGGTTGACATGGCCATAGAAGATAGCACTATGCCCTTTTCTCCAAAAACATAAAAATGGGAATAAAAGCCTCATTTTCTATTCCTGCAAAGTAAAAAAGTTATAATTAATCTATCATGCTATTAATTTCAATATAATTTTGGAATGATAAAAGCCTTTTTGTCCATACTCCAGGTAAAAAGATAAAATAAAATAAAGATTCAGCTCCCTATAAATACACTATTTGGTGTTCTGTTGAGTTTAGTCTTAATAAGACCTCCAAGGTCTTATTTGTCATCTTTTCTAATAAATTTGGAGGAAATTAAACAACACTTATTGCTTCATTGTAGGAAACCAAAGAGTCAGTCAGCTGGATTGAAGAAGCTACCCAGATGCCTCTTACCAATTTAAGAAAATAACTCTCAAGTCTTTGAGAGCTTCAACTGGAAGTCTCTTCCCATGGGATGATGTTGCTTTGGTCTTCATAAGTCTACTTAATGCCCATTATTAAGACTGACTGCTTGTTTCATAGACTGTGTCTCCAAGACAACAGGTGAAAGTCACGTTCTTGTTAGCCCTGTAGCTTCACCACACACTTTTTGACGGCTGATGGAGACTGACTGCTTGTTTCATAGACTGTGTCTCCAAGACAACAGGTGAAAGTCACGTTCTTGTCAGCCCTGTAGCTTCACCACACACTTTTTGACGGCTGATGGAAAAAAAAGATGAGATATAAGAAACTCCTCCGATGTTCTAATTTAAGAGAGAAAATGGTGTGAATAAAGCATTGCTAACAAAATTAAATATGATACTGACTAAACTTTCCTGAAACTCCCTAGAAAGTTCTATATGTATTGTGAGTTTATGGTCTAGTTATTTTTCTCTAAGCATCATATTTTTAAGGCAATAAAATGGACTGTCCAAAAGCAATTCCAGGGTTGAATATGACTTAAAAGAGGCAAGTTAGAAAAGGGTGAATGTAGCCAGGAGATTTGAGGTGGCATGCAAATGTTTTGGCAACCATGAGACATGTGATTCTCCTTGCCCCACCACAAAGTAAAGAAGAGGATAACACTTCGATGATGTAGAGCCTTGCTTGCAAATACAGATGACACGTGGCTCGTATTTAACTGCAGTTTTCAGGAGATTCTAATGGTGTGTTGCTTAGTGCTGAGTTTCAGTAATAGATCTGCGGGCCATGTACAAAACTGAAAAGTTTCAAATTAATTCTGATGCCATAAGAATCAAGCACATGTATCTCTTCTATACATCAAAAACTGAGTAATCAAAAATGCTCACCTACTTTCTGAAATTCTCATAGGGCAAAGAAACCTACATATATAAGCTGTGTCCATTTATTTCCTAGTTCATTTCCTTTTCCAATTTACATTCCACTTAGCGAACTTACCTGTGCCTTTTAGCTTGGCACACAGAAGCCCAACTGTGATCGATCCTAGAAGACATTTATGTGTGTATTTAAGAAAATGACTTTGGGTGTACATGGAATAAGACTTCTTGTACCTATTATGTCTAATTTTAGACTATCAAATGAGAGGGGGAAAAGACACGTAAAATTTATAATGTCCATGTTGTACCAGAAACTGCTCGATGTAAGAAATTGGTCAAACATATGACAGGATAGGGCCAGCCCTGTGGCTCACTCGGGAGAGTGCGGTGCTGGTAGAGCAGAGGCTGCGGGTTCGGATCCTATATAGGAATGGCTGGTGTGCTCACGGGCTGAGCATGGTGCAGACCACACCGTGCCAAGGGTTGCCATCCCCTTACCAGTCAGAAAAAAATATATATATGACAGGATAAAAAACAAATAATCAAATATTATTTTATAGGTAGAATATGTGATCTGGACTAGGAAGAAATATATACACCTAAAATAGCCATGCCTCTAAATTCCATGCATGTACACTTTATTATTTTTGTGAATAAGATTTTAAAAATCACATATGCTAATATATAGACAGATTTTATTGACTCTTAGCTGCACTTAAACCTACATAGGATTAAAGCAGTCCATTAAATTTTTATTTTTAATAATGAAGTACTATTTTTCATAACTTAATAAAACAGAAATGCCTCACTCGTCCCTCCTGTATTTCTCTATTAAATTGCTATCACTGGCACACAATTGTTACATTGAACGTCATGTGCAAATCAATAGGAACTGGCATAAAAACAAGTAAAAAAAGTTTACTGCTGTTCAATATTTGTTAAGGCAAGTACACAGTGCTAAATGCTGAAGTTGGTAGAATACATGGAACTACCCATATCTTGCCCTGTAACATTTCTTACTGACCAAATATCAGCCAACACTGAAATATTCACTTATTTGAAAAGATGTGTCAACTATATTTTCTTGGAAAAAGGAGGAGGAAGATGAAGATGAGAACACAGCACAACTTGTAGGCAGATATTGTTACTTAAAAAAATAAGGACAGAGCTAAAATTATGAGATGCCAAGATGGTCCAAATGCCAAGTGACACTCCATTCTAAATTCAGCAAAAATTTATTGTGTATCTACATGTGAGTGACATCACGTAGGGAAGACATCTATGATCAGTTCCTTTCAGCATCTGGGCTATACTATAATTCATTTTTAAGTAAAAAGTCAACCTTATCATTTTTAAGGAAAAGATGTTTTGCATTCCATCCTATTTTTCTTTGTTCTTCAGGAAACTTATAGCTTGGAGCTCACATCTAAACTCAGCTAGAATTTTGAACTGCACACAACCCCTTATTCCACGATTCTTTTAAGGTTTCTTTATGTTGCACATTTTTTTGTAATCTTCATTGTTTTAATTAGAGAAAATATTGAATACAGAGTCTTTTCTTTATCTCTTGCTAATTTTTACTCAATAATTACTTAATGCCTAGAATTAAGTTTTTATAACCCAGTTGGGTTATCCCCAAAGTTGCCTTTGCCCACACATACTCTTCACACATATTAACTCTTGGACCATTCCTTAAAAGTCTGGCCAGGCTTTCTCACATTAAAAAGAATGGGAATAAGGGCCGGCCCGGTGGCGCACTGCTACAGTGCGCAGCTTGGGAGTGCAGCGGCGCTCCCGCCGAGGGTTCGGATCCCACATAGAGACCAGTTCCCGCTCACTGGCTGAGCGAGGTGCGGGTGCAACATCAAGGGTTGCGATCCGTTGCTGGACACGAAAAAAGACAAAAAGGAAAAAAAAAAAAAAAAAGAATGGGAATAAGAGAGAACAGAACACAAAGGCAGAGATCAGAATATGTATAATGTCCATGAGGAAGAGCTTTGGACACAGCATTCACAAATGCAATGTGGAGAAAGAAATCATATTTCTGAAAAGAGCTTAACCAGGGAAAACTCAAATAAGTAATATTTTAAGCCAATAATAGAAGGAACATTCCAATAGGTTATTATATGCCTGTATTGGGGATGCCATCTAAAGTACTGCCCCACCTCCCCACTTGTACATGCCCCAAAGCCTCTATAGAAAGAGCATGGATTAGGAAACACCACAAGGCTTCCCTCACCATCAGGACCCCTCTTAGGGTAGGAGATCCTATTTTTATTGGGTCTCCAGGATTAGAGAAGAGAATGGGAGTAGGACAATACCACAGCATTGTTCTAAGCTGTGTATTAATAGTAACATTTAATTCTTTTAACACCCTGTGACATATGAACTAAGACAATCTTTTGATTTCCCTTCCATACCCCTTCCAGAACCTCCCCCCTTATTTCTCATGTGTCTCAGTTATCAAACTGCCTCCAGATACCCCAAAGCTCTGAGTCTGGCACACCTCTTGGTCATTTCTTTGCCAACTTACCTACTGCAGACTGGACTATGTTCCAAAATCACCTGTTTCTCTTCATGCCTCCATACTTTTTCAAAGCTCTTACTAAATCTGATCCAAGATAAGTAAGTTATGTTTAATCCAAATAAATAGTCCACTTTTAGGCAGTCTGAAAAAGTATTATTGATGATTTTCGAAATAAGAGCCTTGCTGGAGAAAGGGTGAAGCAAGTTAACTGAGCCCCTGTTATAGAGAACCAGTCCTGCAAATACAAGTTCCTACCACCAGTCCAGTCTCTCCTCACCTGAACCCCAGCACTATTCTTCTGTTTCTCTGAGTATTAGGCTGTCATCTACAAAATCATCTTGGCCCCTACAAAGCCATCCCTTCACCTGCCCTCCATGGGTTTAGAAGAATTTGTCTAACAGTAGTATTATGCAAGCCAAAAATGCAAACCCTATAGGTCATTTTAAAGTTTCTAGTAGTCACATTTTAAAACATTAAAAGATAAGTATGTTAGCCTGCTAGGGCAGCCATAACAAAATACCACAGACTGATGGGCTTAAACTCAAATATTTATTTTCTCACAGCTCTAGAGGCTGCAAGTCCAAGATCAAGGTGCTGGAGGGGTTGGTTCTTCCGAGGCTTCTCTCCCTAGCTGTCAGATGCCACCCTTTCACTGTTTCCTCACAGGGCCTTTCCTCTGTGTATGTGCATCCTTTGTGCCTCTTCCTCTTCTTGTAAGGACACCAGTCCTATTGGATTAGGTGCCACTCTAATGACTTCCTTTAACCTGAATTATCTCTTTAGAGGCCCTGTCTCTAAATACAGTTACATTGAGGGCTGGGGCTTTAATATATGATTAAAATAAGTCCATAATAACAGGAAAAATTCATTTTTAAAAATGTTTTATTTAACTCAACATATCTAAAATATTATCAATTTGACATGTAACCTTTTATATCCTTTGTATAACATCCTTTTTTCATACTAAGTCTTCAAAATCTGGTGTGTATTTTACACTTATACCGTATCTTAATTTGGACTAGCCATTTTTCACATATTCAGTAGCCACATATAGCTAGTGCTACCATATTGGACAGCACAGGTATAGCAGGATCAGAGAAATTATTCTAGATGATCCCCTCTAAGCTGCGAACTAAAGCTCATCGCCATTTGCTCAGGCTTCAGAGCTTATTGTCCAGGTAAAATGATTTTAGTTACAATACATTGCCAAGAGTAAGAGTGACTTTTCCCAGTGTACCTGTAATTCTCCGTGCTTATCCTAACAGCAGCCCATGGTGTCTCCCACTTTTCTTGACTAGCCCTATTTATGACTAATGGACTCAGGCTGGTCCACCAATTTGCTTCTCTGTACATGGGCAGCATTCACATGTTTACATGCAGTATTTGTTATAGGATACTTAAAAGAGTTTGACTTTTTCTTATAGGAAGGAGCACACCTCCAGATAAATGAGTTAATGGATCTCATTATTCTTTCAACAAATCTGAATTTCCTTCTGGTTTCTCCATTTTTCTTAATATATCCTCCATTCTTCCCATCACCAGTTTTTGGGACGGCAACACTGAGGGTTGCGATCCGTTGCCGGACACGGAAAAAAGACAAAAAAAAGACAAAAATAAAAAATAAAAAAATAAATAAAAAAAAAATAAAAAATCTATGAAGTGAGGTTGTTCTGAATATTTCATTCCAAATTCCATTGATTCCTTTTTTTTAAAATTTTTCTTCATTTTTTTTCTTCATTTTGTTTTTCTTTTTATATTCTGCCACCAATGTAATGTTGTCTTGGTCACTTTGTTCCAAACTATTCTCTCCTTCCCTTGCTCATCCCCTCCCCAATTTATGCTACATAAAGGTGCCATTTAACCTTCTCAGAGCACAGCTGTGACTCTATGAGTTCTCCTCTGTCTACTGACTACATACAGTGAACTTATTCCTCGTTTGGCTTTCAAGGTCTGTTCTAACTGTCCCCCAACCTCCCTGTCATCTTTAACCTCTATTATCCTCTTACACAAACTTCAGCTTATCCGAATTAGAACTTACTATTAACTTTAAAATCTCATTACATTTTCCCAGTTTCAAACTTTTTCTCACATAGTACCCACTGCCTGAAATGAACTACCATCATCTTTTGTGATCTACCCAAGTTTCAGCTCAAACACATTCTCTATGGGGCCTTTCAGAATCACTCCAGCAAGAAATCATTTCTTGATTTATTCAATTCAAAACAGCTAGTCTTTTTTTGAACCTCTAATATACACTAGGCACCAGTAAATCATTCATCTTTGATGAATAAACCACGACCTCTAACTCAAGAGCCTCAACATGTATTAGTGAAAACAAACACATAATCATCACCAACCATTTGTATTTTAACAAATATTTATTAAGTATAAATTATTGGCCAGACACTGTTCTAGGTTCTGAGGATATAAAAATAAACAAAACAGACAAGGTGCTTATTCCCAAAGAGCTCACGTTCTAGTTGGAGAGACAGTAAACATTCTAAATGAACCAGCACGAGCATAACAGAGAGTGATAAGTTTTATGCCAATGATTACAGGAGGGTGATATGACAGAGGGACTGCATGGCTGGTTTGGATAGGAAGGACAATGATGTTTAATCTGATATGTGGAGGACAAGAAGGCTGCCACATGAAGGTTGGAGGAAGAGCAGTCTAGGCAGAGGTAACAGTATAAAGACCATAAAGCCAGAACTCAATTGACACATTTGAAGAACTTGAAAGGCTGCAGCTGGACATGTAAGGGATCACTGCGGAAAGAATGGATCGATCGTAAAGAAGCAAGAATAGAATCATAGACACCGATTATGAGGCTCGTGCAGTAATCGGGTGTATCAGTCCATTTCTGTTTCTTATAACATAAGTACCTGAAACTGGATGATTTATAAAGAAAACAAAATTTATTGCTGATAGTTTCTGAGTCTGGGAAGTCCAAACACAGCTGGTGAAGTCCTTGGTGGTGGTGACAGTGACCCAGGAATCTCACATGGCAGAAAATGGTGGAGCAGAGAGAGAAACTAACCTCTCCTGTGCTCTTCTTTTAAAGCCCTCTGAACCACACCCCTGACTACCATTATTAATCCATTCACTACGGCATGGTCCTACAATCTAATTGCCTCTTCAAGGCCCCACCTTTCAATTACCATAATAGGATTTCTTAAACTCAACAGTCACGGTCAGAATTAATCTTCTAATATATGAACTGGGGACATAGTTCAATCAATCCACAGCACCTGGGCAAACAGCTGATAGGAGTTTATAAAAGACAACCAAAAGTGGAAACATTCAAGATAAACTTGGAGGTAGTCTATGAAACTTTCTGGTGAATTAGATGTATGGATTGACAGAGAGAGCATAATCTACATTGGTGATAATGTAACAGAAGCACACCTGCGGGTGCATACAAACACTTGGCAGGGAGAGAGTAATCTTAGTGTATGTGTGTGATGGGGCAGGGATACTCCTGCAGGAGCTCCCCTGCAAACAGCACTACCTACCGCAGAGTGCTCTGAGTCCTAGTTATCTCAGTTTGAATCATCTCTCCTAACAAACTATAGCTTTAAAGGCAGGAAATCGAACATATTTTTGTATCCCCCACAACATCCAGAACAGTGCTTTATGCATAATGGTAGGCATAGAACTTGGATGAATAAGTAAATGAACAAATATAAGTTAAAGCATTAAAAGCATGATGGTGATATTACTGACAAAAGCGGAAGAGTGAAGTGAGCAAGTTGGGCTGGGAAAAGGGAGACACAGACAGATGTTGATTTAGAAGTAAAGGTGCCATGTTGAAGGAGAAATGATCGATGGTTATATTAAACTCTACTCCAAGACAGTAGGGAAGTATAAAAATATGCTATTTTTTTTCAGGCTTTCAACTTGGTGATTTTTGGTAGAGTTATACCTTTGAATAGTCACATATTATTATAACTATTAATATGCCTTAATAATAATAATAATAATACGATGGTTATATTAAACTCTACTCCAAGACAGTAGGGAAGTATAAAAATATGCTATTTTTTTCAGGCTTTCAACTTGGTGATTTTTGGTAGTATAACTATTAATATGCCTTAATAATAATAATAATAATGACAACAATAAGAATACCTCCTGTATGCTAAGCATGGTGGCTAAGAGCTTTATGGACCTCTCATTTCATCCTGACAGATTTCTGTGAGGTAAGCTGTTTGTATCACTGTTTACAGATGAGAGAACCTGAGCCACAGAAAAGTCAAGTACTTTCCTGAGGCTGCATAGCTTAAAGTTGGAGAACTGGGATTCAAACTCGTGTTTAAACAGTTGCTTGACTTTGCCAAATTATAACAGCACACTGTACTCTATTGTGATTCTACATTCTTCTAATTCAAGTTTATTTATAAATACATTTATTATTTTTTAAGACTAGACACTTGTGAAACTGTATTACATTCCCTACCGAATCCCTTCATGGAGTTTCTTAAATTTAAATTCAGCTCAATCCTATTTTTAATTGTACATATTTAAACTGCATAAGCAATATATACATTGATTATATCTTTAAACTCACTTTGCAGTTTTGATTCTATGAGAGATCAACATTTATCACTCTGGTTATTGGTGCCCATTAATGGGTTTCACATTTTCCCATCACACACCAGTGTAGTGACCTACAGTCCTAGAAAAAGGTGAGAGTGTGAAGAAAGTTCTGTTAGTGCCACTCAAAAGTGGAAGAAAGAAAATCGTTTTCTCAGATTTACAGATTTTATGTTCAAAATAATTGATTTCTTTTAAACAAACACTGGAGGTTTCTCAACATTAATTTGCCTACATTTTCCTGGATCATTTTAATCAAATTGGCCATGAACTTCTATTTTATGATAAAGGAATTTTGCCTTCATTTCAAGAAAATTGGGAATCTCGGTATTTAGGAGGGAATGAGGCCTATTACTGTGTCTTGATAATGCTAATCAACAATGTAGGAGAGAAAAATAATAGCCTAGTTGAGGAGACTACACAGAATGAGCGGGAAGATGATGAGGCTTATTGCTTTCAAATGTAGATCCTATTTATAATAAACGTAAAGAAAAACAGGACCAGATTGCCCTTGCATGCAACTGTGGCAAAGCTGTGCCCTCTAGTTTCTCAAAATGAAGAGATTTTTAAATGAGGCTGTCGGTCTTAAGGGGAATCAAATTATTGAGACAAACATCTAGAGTGGGCTTTGAAAGGCATCTTGGGAATGAGTGTCCCTAAACCCTCAGGGGTAAGAATCTATTCCATTTTCAAATACCAGGAGTAAAGGAAATTGGCAACCTCCTTTCAAATGCTTAACCAACAAGCCCAAGAGTCCCTACTCCTTTCTCTGGCCCTTAGCCAGGAAAGCCTAATGGCTGGAGGGACAAGGTGTTTGGGTTCTGATACCACTTCCAAAGCTTGATTGCTCTGTGGAGTAGCGGCAGTTAGACTGGTATGTATTTCCTCATCAAAGAGGAATTCTGATGCTTTACACCATAATTTGTATAATTAATCTTCTGAGCTTTTTTGAAATTGCATTTTTGTTGTTGTGGCTGTTAATAAATGCCACAGCGCTATCAATCCACATTTAGTACCAAGAGGAAATAACAATGCACATGAAAGTGGAAATGCAAACCTAGCTCCACCAAAGTTGTCACTAATGAATGATGGGTAAAATGCTGCCATCTTTTGGTTATTGACAAGAGTAGATGGGGATGCAGGAGTCAGGGTGGAGAATAGAGTTTGTTATTTTAAATGCAAATTGGCCAGGTTGCTGAGACTTTATAATAGTTCGGAGAAATGTTCCTTAGAATTTCCAGGATCTTCCTCTTTTACTCACAGGGGTTTCTGTTGCTTCACAGATTGTGCAACAAAGGGTTTGTTCCTCTAGCTGTAAGGACTTATCTGCAGAGTCCAGTAAGTAAAAGTGGATGCAGCAATACAGTAGAGAGCTTGTTAGCTCTAGTAAAGAACAAGTGGAATCAGGTTGATGTAAACAGTCACTTCACCATGACTGTGGTACACTCTTCCTGCCTCAGAAATACTTGAGAGCACCTTGCATTATGTTGCATTGATATCGTGTTTCCCAGGGTAATGAATTATGTACCATTTGTGCTCCAGCCTCTTTTAAGCACTCAGCTCTAAATGTTTGCATCAGTGCCAGTGAGTGTAAGGTGATCTCATTAGGGCAAGAGAGGTGGAATGTATATTAGTAGACACAGTATAATTCCCGAATAGTTTAATGTCAATCTATGATTAAAATGCAACTCCACATGCTATTTCTTGGGAGAACTACAGAGCTACAATTTCATCCCACAGTCCAAAAGAAAAAAATCCCCAGGTGCTTATCTGGGCCAGTCAACAATTTGCCACAAGGCCAGCCCNGTTTTAATAGGATTGAATCTGTAATAGGATTTGGCAGCTTGTCCGAAACTGGATGGTGTGGCTTGTTTGGGGTTTCTTTCTTTTCTCTCTTTTACATATATATATATATATTTTTTTAAATTGTAATTGTTATCTTGAAATAAAAGGGTAATATTTTATGTTGAAGAGCAAATATTTATACTGTAGTTTAAAGGAGTCTTTAAGGAAAAAAAAAAGCTATACAATTAGGATATTTTTTAAAAAAAGAATGCTGGGGCATGAAATGCTGTTTCTATTCAGTAGTAAATTAAAAGGTAAAAATAAAAAATGGAAAGAGAACGAAATTTCTATTGTGAATGGCTGTGTATTTTT
>NW_007734238.1:5819-6775 GCF_000696425.1 Galeopterus variegatus | reverse complement strand
TAGGTCCAGTGTGGTTATCATGATCACTGATTGTTACTACTAATAACAAATCCTAGTAGAATTTTTCATTGTTCACATTATAGGAAGAAAGAAATACCTATTAATTAATCCAATAACTTCGTACTTCCTTCTAAAAATCCAAAACATGCTTAAACACTACTTGACTAAGCACATACATATTCTCATAAAGTATGCTAAAAAGGGAATCATGATCCTCTATTTTGCAGATCCAGAAACTGAGATAACAAGATATAAAGTGGACCTAAGAGTTCTACCTGAGTTCAACTCAGAACCAATTCAAACTTTTTAACTTTGAAATGCCCTGGAAATGAGTTAGGAAAGCTATGGTCTTGCTCTCTGGATGCTAATGTATTAATCAGTTATTTCTTTAACACTTGGAAGAATTTTAAAAAATAACATCACTGCCCTAAAAACATATCAATGTTTTTACATACAAAGACAACAATTTTCTTTTGCTCGAGTGCCTGATTCTGATTTTCAGAAATACTAATTAAAACTAAAAGAAACTCTTAAAAAATTTCAGAAGCTTTCCTAATTTGGAAGACAAATTTGATGCAAAGATGATACATAACATACATGTGTACAAAGAAAAAGATAAGGAAAGAAAAAAGATTACGGTTGTTCAATTATAACATTTACGAAGCTAAAATTACGACATTATGGGTAATCATCTTATTTGTAAAGCCTCAGAGGAGTGAAACTAAATATCCATGAAGCAACCTAATTTTCTATGTTTCTTCCATAATATCCTTTCATGACAGCTAGCTAACTGAGTCCAATATGCCAATCACTGCTAAAGAGAAGAGCAAGCAATTTTCATTTCATCAGATTTTTTCAAAGAGGAAGGCCCAACATATCCATTTGGGGAGACAGGGTTGGGTTTTTTTTTTTTTTTTTTTTTTTTTTTTTTTTTTTTTTTTTTTTTTTTTTTTTTT
>NW_007734238.1:0-511 GCF_000696425.1 Galeopterus variegatus | reverse complement strand
TTACTGGTCAGTAAAAAAGACAAAAAGGAAAAAAAAAAAAGCAAAATTATGCTGCTTCCCCAGAAAATCAAGGTAGCACAAGTATAGGGCAACTTTTCTCTTTCCTAGACGGTATTCTCATACAGGGACTTGGTTAACTTTGAACACAGGGAGCTTTCAGATGTGGCTGTAAGTACTTATTCAAACGACGATATAGAAAGTTCCCTAAAATCCCTAAAAACATTGCCATGAGTTTTCAATGTGTGCTCTTCTATTCATTTCATATAAGGCCAGAAAGAATGACAGAGATACAGATAACTTTCCCTTAGTAGCTTCCAGGTCTGGACTAGTCCCTTACCTACTGGGATAATTTCAGCAGGAGAGATAGGGAGCTTGATCATTTAGTTTCTAATGGAACAAAGAAACATGCGTACTTCCCATATTGTACTAGAAGGCAATTTTATGACAACATTCCATGCTATGTCCAGCCACGGTATTAGTTTTTTATTGCTGCATAACAAACGTCCACAAA
>NW_007734237.1:57564-96701 GCF_000696425.1 Galeopterus variegatus | reverse complement strand
GGAATAAGTACATATCTGGAGTACAGGCACCAACATATATACTCAGAGGTTATTAGGTTTTGATCATATTATGGGTAATTTTACTTTTCCTTTATATGTTGAGTTAAGCTTTTTTCAGTGTACATACAATTTAAATAAAATTTTTGAATTTTATTTATTAAATTCTTTTAAATTGTGGTAAAATACATATAACTTGAAATGAACCATCTTTACCTTTTTTAAGTGTGTTTTTTCAGTAGTGTTAATGACATAGTAAGTCTTGTTAAATCCTCATTAATTTAAGATGGTACATTTTATGTGTTTTTTACCACAATTAATAAAAATCAAACAAAAATCCCTATTTCTGAGATGGTTTTCCTTGGCGTGTTTTCTCTCACTGTAATAAGTAATGAACTCAACCTGTGTGCTTCCAGTGGGTTTTGGCTGAGATATAGCAACCTGTGCCTGCTATGATTTGCTTACTTTTTGTTTTAAAAAGTAATGCAGGTGCATGAACTGAACATACCTGAAGGTGAACAGGAGTGATGCATTTCTTTCTCAATTGACCCTCATCCATCCCTTCTGAGTTTTCAGTCTCTAGACTGGGGACCAGAATACTACCCTGCCCTCTGGTCAAATCTGGCACGGCTTATCTTTGTCAATAGAGTTTCACTGAAACACATCCATGCCCATTCCTTATAAATTAATTATCCGTGGCTGCTCTGGCCCTCACAGCGCCAGAGTTGAATAGTTGGCCCTTTGGAGAAAGAGTTTGCCAACGCTTGCTCTAGAGACAAACTCTGTTCCCAGCTCCTTGTGCCTCCTTCTGGAGCACGTATCCGCATCAGGGTGTATTATCTTCACTACCCTCTTCTCTTTCAAAAACATGAAGAGTAGCCCAGCACTGCTTTGTCTGCTACTTCACTTCTATCACTTAACACCATATCTTGGTGATGATCAATGCACAAAGACATTTTACATTCATATGTTCGTAGAACATTCTATTTGAGGATTTTTGATAATTTCATGGATCAGCTTCCTGATGAGTTTCTATTGTGTTTCTGTTACAATAAAGATAATAATAGTCTGGTACAACGAACAATCTTATTACACAAATGTTTTGTTACCCGAGTCTTGCTCTGACTTTTGGATAAACTCTGGGAATGGAATTACAAATTCAAGGTTATATGCGTTTGCAGTTTAGCTAAGTATTGACCCATCACCTCTGGGCCAGAGGTGATTGCAAATTTGATTGCAAATTTATTCTCCTAGGTGTTGTCATGCTGGAGATTTTGGATTTTATACTAAGTTCATCAGAGGCCACTGGAACATTGGAAGTCTGGGTGGCAGGGGTAGGCAACGCTGTCTGATTAAACTCTCCTGCTGGCTTCTGTGGGGAGCGTGGAGGAGTAAGGGGCTGGAGTGGAGGTGGGGAGTCTAGTGAGGAGGATGTTGTGGTTTTCTAGAGGAGAGATCATGGTGCCCTGGTCTAGGGTTGTAGCAGTGGAGACAAAGAGTAGGAGGTGGATTGGAGAAATTCTGGAAGTGGAGTCAGTGGGACGTGCTGATGGGCATGATACAGGGCACACTCAGCTCGTGCCTAAGACTCCCCAAATTTGATACCAGGCATAGAGGTCTGGCTGCCTGCCCTCTTTCAAAAGCAAACTACTCAAAAGTCAAATATTAGTAAAAATGGAAGTCAGCTTTTATTCAGGAATACTGGTGACCTGAGGAGTGATGTCAGGCTAACCCACCTCTGCGGTAAACCTGAAGGAGAATGGCCAGACTAAAGCCCTCTCCAAGACTCAGATTTACTGGGGTTTTTAAAGAGGGGGCTGAGGGAGTGGAACGTGGGAAATGAAAAGCAGGAGGGAAGACACATAAGCAGCGAGGGCTTCATGCAGAGTCTCAAGTGCAAAGTTTTACCAAGACTCTGCCTGGTTTCTGCTCCCATCTTTACTTTTATCTCAGGTTCTGGGTAGTACATGCAAGTCTGTAGCTTCTGGCTGGCTGGAAAACAACTTAACATTCATGTAAATAATGTCATCTTGCCCCATAACCAATGTTCAAAATACCAAATAACCATGGGAAAAGAGGGAACTCAGAGAAATGCATGCCAAGAAAAAAAACTGAGTCTTTTAAAAATTTGCCTACAGCCCATGCAGTTTTAGATCCCAACATGGCTTCAGTCCTGCTCAGTCCAACAGGCAGGACAAGGATGAGGAGGCAGAGGAACAGGTCGGGTATGATGGGTGCATGCAGCCACAGTGGCCTCTTTGCAGTGCTGGGAAGCTTGTGAAGGGACAGGCAAGGATACTGGTGTTAAAGAATAGCATGATTCAGCAAGGTTAGGGGACCTGGGGACACTTGGGTCACACGAGAACAAAACGATAAGGTGACTTTAAGAAAAATATAGAGAATTT
The DNA here is from genome assembly GCF_000696425.1 of Galeopterus variegatus. Lineage (NCBI taxonomy): Eukaryota > Metazoa > Chordata > Mammalia > Dermoptera > Cynocephalidae > Galeopterus > Galeopterus variegatus. The sequence goes on along the minus strand of NW_007734237.1, from coordinate 94,299 downwards.
GCACAGGTGGTAGCCGGTACGTGGGCACTTTAGCACATTCTGCTGTGAGTCCTGTCTAGGCCCCTTTGCATCTAGGGACTCCCTCAACCTGTCTGTGCCTTAGTATCTGCTGGTTTGTGAAATAAGAATAACAACAGTACTGCAGTGGGTTGAATAATGTCCCCCCTTCCCACCAAAATTTATGTTTACCTGGAACCTCAGAATGTGATGTTATTTGGAATAAAGGTCTTTGCAGATGTTATTAACTAACAACAGTACTGCAGTGGGTTGAATAATGTCCCCCCTTCCCACCAAAATTTATGTTTACCCGGAACCTCAGAATGTGATGTTATTTGGAATAAAGGTCTTTGCAGATGTTATTAACGTAAGGATCTCCACATGAGATCAGCCAGGAGTAGGGTGGGCCCTAAATCCTTTGACACACCCTTATAAGAGATTGAAAAGGACACACAGAGAAAAAGGCCATGTGATGATGGAGACAGAGATCAGAGTGATGCAGCTACAAGCCAAGGAATGCTGAGGATTGCCAGCCACCACCAGAAGCCAGGAGAGAAGATTAGACGGATTCACCCTCAGAGCCTTCAGAAGGAACCAATTCTGCGAACCCCTTGATTTCAGACTTCCAGCCTCCAGAATTGTGAGAGAATAAATTTCTATTGTTTTAAGCCATCCAATTGGGGATAATTTTTTGCAGCAGCCCTAGGAAACTCACGCAGGTACCTCCCTCAGAGTAGAGCAGGTTATAGGAGCGTTGTCCCTGCAGTCAGACAATGTGGATCTGAGTCTTTGGCTCTCCTACTTTCTGCCTGCGTGACTTGAAGCATTTTGGAAACCTCAACTTTTCTGCATGAAAAGAATCCCACTTCGGTAGTTATTGCGACAATTTAGTGGATGAATATACATGTGCAAAGCACTTAGAACAGTGCCTTGTTGCTAGTACCTGCTCAGTAAACATTCCCGATTATCATCATTGCAGCTTTTTATTGTTGGGATTGAATCAATATAAGGTTTGTAAAAGGCTTAGCACTAGCTCAGTTCTTAGTAGGGCCTCAATAAGCAAATGCTGGCTTCATTATTATAGTACACAAAGCATTCCTTTATCTGCTTATTTTTCTTAGTATTAGATTATATGTCTTTACAGATCAGTAAATATACAACTAAAACATCATTTTATAGAAGAACATATAACTAATTCCATATTGATATGTATTTATTTAGGCCTGTATTAGTCCGTTTGGGCTGCTATAACAAAGTATCTTCAACTGGGTGATTTATAAACAACAAAAATATGTTTCTCTCAGTTGTGAAGGCTGAGAAGTCTAAGACCAAGGTGCTGGCATATTCGATGTCTGGTGAGGGCTCTCTGCTTCATAGATGGCATATTCTTCCTGTGTCCTCACATGGCAGAAGTGCAAAAAAAAAAAACACCCAAGCCCAACAGACTCCCTTTTATAAGGGCACTAATCCCATTTATGAGGGCAGAGCCCTCATCACCTAATCAACTCCCAAAGGCCCCTCCTCTTAATACTATTGAATTGGGGATTAAGTTTCAATATATGAAATGGGGGGGGAGGGGGTTAAACACACATTTAGGCCATAGCAAGGTCCTTATTAATTTTCTGCCATTATAGTTGTATGTGTTTTTCCCACCGGTCCAATTATTTCCTTATCATAAAAAGTTAAATATGTAAAGTTTTGGTTACACAAAATAAATATGTTCTCGAGATCTGCTGTACAACATAGTGCCTATAGCTAACAATACACTGTAAAATCTATTATGAGAATAGATCTCATGTTCCGCTCTTACTACAGTAAAAGAAAAAAGAAAAAGATGAATTCTATCAGATGGAGCAATTAATATTTCATATAATTTTTAAGTATTAAATATTTGTGGTATTAAAATCTTCCCATTTTTAAGTGATTCTTATTTGCATTTATTTTGCATTAATAGCCCCTTCTTTTTAATGCTTTTTATACCGAGCATCTATATCAGGTAGAGATGATTTTTACATGTTATTGAAATAATCTTGTCACAATATTATCGGCTCATAATAATAAGTCATAAAGCCATTTTTTTATACAGAAAAAGAAGAGATTAGATATGCTATTGTGAGATGAAATTACATGCGATTTTTGGGAAGGGTTGAGGTTGGTGCATATTGTAAAATTGCCATTCAGAAATGCTATCCTGTTGACATTAAACAGTGGCCAGTTTTTACCGACCCACACGAATGCCAGATAATTTCATTCTTTTGGCCCTGTGCCCACACTACCAGGGGACAACTGGATGTTGCAGGTATTTCTGTGTGACTTTCACTAAATACAAGGAATGATGAGAGATTCACCTTTGACCTCCATGGTTCATATTTCATTTGAAAGATCTGTTTTCTTCTTTTTTTAAAAGAGTTTCTAATATATTAAGTAATTCTTTGTTTTCTTGTTGATTGTATGCACATTTCCAGAATGTTTCTTGCTTTTTAAATGCGACTTTTTTTTAGTTGACTTTTTTTAATTAGCTTTTTTTTTTTAATGGGTGATTGCAATAGTTTGCCAGCGCTGCCTTAAGAAAAGTACTAGACTGAGTGGCTTCAATAAGAGAAATTAATTTTCTCACAGTTCTAAAGGGTGGAAGTCTGAGATCAAGGTGTCGACCAGGTTGGTTTCTAATGAGGCCTCTCTCTTTTGCTTGCAGATGGAGTCTTCTCCCTATGTCCTCACATTGTCATCCCTCTGTGCATGTCTGTGCCTGTGAAGGTTAATTCTAGGTGTCAACTTGATTAGATTAAGGAATGCCAAGAAAACTGGTAAGATATCTTTTTTGGTGTGTCTATGAGGGTGTTTCTGGAAGAGATTAGCATGACAGCCTGAGTGGACTGGGTGGGAAAGATCTGCCCTCAATATGGGCAGAAACCATCCAGTCTGGGGGCCTAGAGAGAACAAAAAACAGAGAAAAGAGGCAAATCTCCCTTTCTATCCACTGGAGCTGGGATACGCTCTTCTCTCCCCTCCACGGACATCAGAGCTCAAGACTCTTCAGCTTTTGGGTTCCAGGACTTACACCAAGGACACCATCAGCATCCCTGGTTTTGAGGTCTTCAGGCTTGGACTGAGCCATGCTACTGGCATCCAGTTTGCATATGGCCCATCATGGGACTTTTCTTCATAATCGCATGAGCTGATTCCCCTAATAAATCCCCTCTGATGTATTTATAACATATCCTATTGATTCTGTCTCCCTGGAGAACCCTAATAAAGTGTCCTAATCTCTTCTTCTTATAAGGACATCAGTCATTAGATTAGGATCCACTCTAATGACCACATTTTACTTCAGTTAGCTCTGTAAAAGTCCAATCTCCAAATACATTCCATGAACTGGGGCTTAGGATTTCAACATCTGAATAAGAGTGAGGGGGATGCAATTCAGCCTGGAACAGTGATTTTTCTATGAATGAAAGGAATGAAAAGGTCTCTGATTTCAGGGAATACTCTGGAATGGATGGAGAACAACAGTAACAGGAAGAGTAACATTAAAAAAATTCAGCTAATAATAAATAGTAAAAAAAAATACACAGATACACACACACATATATGAGAGAACTTCAAAAAGTCTGTGGAAAAATAGAATTAAAAGTTGATATGAATGTTTCCATAAACTTTTTGAAGTGCCCTTGTAGAGTAGGCTAACACAGACTCCTGTGATATTGTGACAGGAAGTGCAGTTTTCTAACCAAGAGATCTTCACTGGGTTAAGCCCCAGGACCTGTGCTTTTGCCCAGCCCTTCCCTACATCCAGGTGATTCTCTTTCTTGTGTCTCTGCCTGTCCCTGTGGAAATCCTAGCACACAGATGCCTAAAACAGGGCCACATGCTTTACGAACATCATCCAATTCTTGCAATAACCAATGAGGTAGAGGAAGTTATTCCCCCAACTTGAGAAGCTGTGTAAGACTTGCACATGGATTTCAGATTTCAGGCAAAGGGCTGAGTCAAGTATCACTCCTGGGTTTGTTTCTACCTTGGGCAATTTAGCAGATGGGGATGATCTTCAGTGAGAAGAGAAATGTTGAGCCCGGAAGAGGACTGTTGTGAAGTTATTGGGGTCTTCCCAGGCAGATGGTGGGCTGCACTAGGGTGAAGGCAATGGGGAAGAAAAAAAGACTTGAATGATATTTAAATGGTGGGAGACAACCTGGAAGCAAACGGGATGTGAAAAGATGGGGTGGTTGGGAGGATTATAGAATTTATACTTAAGTAGAGGCCTTTTTACACCAGACTTCATGGCCAGATGAAACCATCCCACTAATTTCCATGGAATTTTGCACTGGGCTCAAGAACAGTGTGTGTGTGTGTGTGTGTATTTTGTCAATAAAAAAATTAAAAATATTTTTAAAAAGAAAAGCCTATCACAGTACCTAATGAGGCTTAAGACAAAACAAAACAAAACTCTGATAATTACTAGACCTGTATATATGGTCAGTTACCTGCTTATTCAATAATAGTCCTCATGATTATACTTTGTGTTGATCCATTACCTACATTTCCATATTTTTTCTATTCCAAATGGAGTTTTTAGTTTTATTTTATTTTTAATTGAGAAATAATAACTGTATATATTTATGAGGTATAATGTGATGTTTTAATACATGTTTACGTTATGGAATAATTAAATCAGGTTAACTAGCATATCCATCACCCCAAATATGTATCATTTCCTTGTGGTAAGAACATTTAAAATCCTCTCTTTTAGCTATTTTGAAATATACATTATGATTAATTATAGTGACCTTGCTGTGCAATAGTATTTCCATATTCATAACTACACATTTAAAACACTCCTGAATATATTGAACTATCTCTTCATTCATGTGTATTTGAGTTTGTATGAGTTTCCTATGGCTGCTGTAATTACCAATAAATTAGTGGCATAAAACAAACCAAAGATTCTTACTGTCCTGGAGGTCAGAAGTTCAAAAATAGGTCTCACAGACTAAAATCAAAGTGTCATTAGCGATGGTCCCTTCTGGAGGCTCTGGGGGAGAATCCATTTCCTTGCCTTTTCCAGCTTCTACAGGCTGCCTTTGTTCTATCTCTTGTGGCCCTGTGTCTTTCTCTGACTTTGAAGCCCTTGCCTGACTCTGTTATTGATGAAGACCCTTATGATTACCTTGGTGCCACCTGGGGAATCCAGGATAATCTCCCCATCTCAAGATCTTTCACTTAATCACATCTGCAAATTCCCTTTCACCTCGTAAGGCATCATATGCATACGTTTCATGAATTAGAGTGTTAACATCTTTGGGCTATTATTCCTCTACCACAGAGTTCTTTCTAATTTCTAGCTACTGTAGTAAGTCACACAATGAACATCTTTGTACACAGGTCTCTGTGCACTGGTTATTTCCTGAAGAAAAAGTGCGATAGATGAAATGGTTGAGTCAAGTTGCATGAAATTATTTTTTTGTTTGTTTTGCGGGGTTGATTCATATTGTCAAATTGCCACCCAGGGATGCTGCCACCACAGCACCCTCTATGAAAATATGTGAGCAACCAGTTTTCTCTGACTCTCAGCACCTGATATTTCCACTCTTCTTACTATGCTTAACTAGTGAGAGGAAAACTTATTGTGATTGGGATTTCCTTGTGAAATTTTCTGATTGCTAGAAACAGAGTGTGTTTGCATTTCTCTTATAATTCACTTGTCAATTGCAGTGGTTTAATTTTCTCTTGAGATATTTACTTTCTTTCTGATTTTTTAGAGTTCTTTTTATATGAAGGCAATTAATAATTTGTTTCTTATATGAGGTACAATGAGTATTTTTACTGTATTGATTACTTTAAGTTACTCCTTGGTTTATCTTTCCCAAGAATTAAAACTTTGTTGTGTTTGCTTTAATAATCCTAATGTCTGCCTTGAATTTATCTGAAAATTTTGACATAAGCTGAAAGACTGGACTCTAACTTAATTTGTGTGAGTAGTTAAAATTCTCTGGATATTCTTGCTGGTGTCATTTTTAATTTTGAGAAAAGGTAATACATTTGGGTATTAAAGTAGAAATAAATCTACCTTCCACACCTGGTTGTTTTTTCTTCCACTTCTCCCCATTAACAATTATTTTGTGTGTCCTTCCAGAGCTATTTTTTGATCATGTGAGATTGTGTCTCTGTGTGTTTATTTCAGACCATAATTCTTTTTTTTTTTTTACAAGAACTAATAGCTCTTTTATGTATAATATTTAAGATCTGGCTTTTCACATAACAAGGATTTTGGAGACCATTCTTTAGCTCCCTGCCCTTCTGTACTGTAGATCTCATTTCCATGGCAACAGCCTGAGCCTGCTTCCTTCCCCCACAGCCATGAGAGCTCTGTTGGGTGAAAATTGGACACTGGAACAAATGGATCCCAAATTTGCCTGGTGTGGGGGATAGAAAGGAGGGGGCAAGAACTTGAGATCGAAGGTCCTTCATTCAGTGGCTTATGTACCTATGTTTTATGCATGTTAAATTGTGTCCTTGAAAGAAGAATCTTTCACAGACTAGCAAGTGGAAAGGAAAAGGGAGACAGAGAAAAGGAGCATGATAGGGCTTTATTACCAAGTGAAGGTACATGCCAAAGTGCGCAGGCATCTCAGCCAGAGCGAGATGCACACCCCCGACCTTCTCCATCCTCTGTCCATGTGGAACTCCTCATGGCCCACCTCTGCCCATCCTGTCCCTCCTGGTGTGCAGGCCTCTATCCAATCTGGTCTGAATATTTATAAGTAACCTTCCTTGGTTGTGGCACACCCCCGACCTTCTCCATCCTCTGTCCATGTGGAACTCCTCATGGCCCACCTCTGCCCCTCCTGTCCCTCCTGGTGTGCAGGCCTCTATCCAATCTGGTCTGAATATTTATAAGTAACCTTCCTTGGTTGTGTCCCTACTTTGTTCCTGCCTCATGTATCCCTATTTTATTCCTGCCTCACTTGGAGAAGGACTTTACAGAAGAGTAAAACCTGAATGCACTGGGTCTCTGCAGGCTCAGAAATCATTTTCTAGCAGCTGTGTGAGTTTCTGAGACATGACAATCATTTTGTCTCACAATACACTTATTAACTTCTTTATTCCTTCCCTCCTTATTAAAATATGGTTAATATCTTTCTACACGTTACTCACTTCTGTTTGTCCTCAGAACAAGAAACTGCAAACAATCACTTAATCACGATAGCCAAAAGGTAGACCAACCCAAGTGCCCATCGATGGATAAATAAACAAACAAAATGTGATCTATACATGTAATGGAATATTATTCATCTGTAAGAAGAAAGGAAATCCTGACACATGCTACAATGTATATGAACCTTAAGGACATTATGCCAAGTGAAATAAGCCAGTCAAAAAAGACAAATACTGTGTGATTCCACTCATATGAGGTACCTAGAGTAGTCAAATTCATAGATACAGAAAGTAGAATGGTGGTTACCAGGGGCTGGGGGAGTGGGATGGGGAGTTCATTCTATACAGTTACAGTTTTGGATGATAGAAAGTTCTAGAAATAGATGGTGCACAACTATGTGAATGTACTTAATGCCACTGAACTGTACATTTAAAATTGGCTCAAATGGTAAATTTTATGATATATATATTTTACCACAATTAACATTTTTAAGAAAAAGAAGAGAGAGGAAAAAAACTTGAATTCCCACAGTAGATAGGAAAAAAAAAAACCCCGCCAACCCCCCAAAAACCCAACAACAACAAAACAAGCTTAATTTGCCATAAATTGGGGGAAGAGAGACATGTAGGAGTAAAAAACAAAATAAAATGAAACAAAACAAGGATTACCAAAAACTTAATAAATAAAAAGATTGCTATTTTACAAACGAAAATTAACTATGGGGCTTTGAAGGCGTAGCAGGCAGGAGCAGCGGCCAAGGCGTGAGATGGCTAGAGATGAGGGCCACGCCCAAGAAAAGACTGTGGCTGAGTTTATCAGGGGGACTGTCTTAAAAATCCCCAAGAATGAAATGATAATCCTGAAAGCATGGGATTTTTTAAATCTGAAAATCAACTGCAGACTGTAGGCTTCCAGCAGAATAAGGGATGTTCATTCAGCACTTGATTCTGCTCTCTGAGGAAAAGCAGCCCAGTCTCAATGAAGCCACCCTTTTAGACATGACTTATACTCAAGTTCATTGAAGCCGAAAGTTTGGGATGTACTTCGGATGAGTAAAGGACCAGGTGAAGACGTTGACCTTTTTGATACAAAAGCAGCCCAGTCTCAATGAAGCCACCCTTTTAGACATGACTTATACTCAAGTTCATTGATGCCGAAAGTTTGGGATGTACTTCGGATGAGTAAAGGACCAGGTGAAGACGTTGACCTTTTTGATACGAAACAATTTAAAAGTTCATTAAAGAAAATTCTTCAGGGGCCGGCCCATGGCTCACTTGGGAGAGTGTGGTGCTGACAACACCAAGCCAAGGATTAAGATCCCCTTACCGGTCATCTTTTTTAAAAAAAAAAAGAAAAGAAAATTCTTCAGAAAATTATGTTAAATGAAATAAGCCAAACTAGGAAAGAGAAATACCACATGTTCTCACTTATAACTGGGTGCTAAGAAAGGAGGAAAGAACAAAAGAGAGAGAAAGAAAGTAAAAAGAAAGAAAGAAAAGACCACAGCAATTCATTGAACTTTCAGAAGGAGAGAACAAACCTAAGGTTACTAGAGATGAGAGGGAGGGAGAGAAGGGGTTTGGGGAGGGACAGGTAGGGTAAAGGGCATAAAGAAAAATCATGATTTGTAATAATGAATATGCTAATAATAATAATAAAAGGAAAATTCTTCAGAGAGCATTAAAAGAATGTGACAGTCAGCTTTAGAGATGCTGAGGAGAATGCAGTCTGGATTTGAATTGCCTGGAGAACACAGTGTACAGAACCAAACCAGTACAGACCTGCCGCTGGGCTGTATTATCCCTAGACTACCTATGCCTTCGCTTCTTTCTCCAGCCTAAGGAGCATGCACCTCTCTGGGTCAGGCACTGACAATTGCCAGCAAATTCCATCAGATTGTGAAAATGGACCCGAGAAGTTGGTATCTGGACTCTCTTAAGGTTATTGTTTTTAAACAGCATAACCAGGCCTTTGAAACGCACAACTTAAAGACAACTCTACAGGAAAGAAGCCTTGGGCTAGATATAAATATGGATTCAAGGATCATTCATGAAAACACAGTAGAAAAAGAGAGTCCAAACAGTCATTCAAGAAGCTTTTGGAGACTACCTTCAACCACAACTAGAACTGGCACAATATAAGCTTGAAATAAAGTTCAAAAGTGACTTAAATCGGCTCATCTTGGCTGAGAGGGAAGAACCTCTCCGGTGCCTAATAAAGTTCTCTAGCCCACATCTTTTGGAAGCACCGAAATTGTTAGCACTAGCCGGTATTGCAGATGCACCACTTTCTCCATTGCTCACTTGCATACCCAACAAGAGAATGAATTATTTTAAAATTAGAGATAAATGAGATGTGTATGGTTTTGTAAACACAGCAGCTCCTTAACTATATTGCACACATATTTCAGTTAATGTCTACATGGATAGCTTTTGTTTATATACTTGTCTTTTAGAAATTAATTCTTGGTCATGACAATTTAGAAATGTTCATATAATTGGTGAGACTGATTCTTTCCTCCTACACAATATCCTAAGTACAGCAGTTGTGGGCATTTGAGATTGACAGAATATGTACATGGCTCCCAACTTGACCTTGAATGCCTGAATGCTCTGAAGTCAAGCATAGGGCACAGTGGTTGAGACTGTTGGGCATCATGTCTAGTGTCTTTTTCCCCACTCCCGCCTCTTCTTGATCATGGGGAAGTCTGGTTCCAATGGCTGGATTCCAGGGATTTTCTCTTAAGCCTTGGATCATGGTAAGAAGCACCAAGAAACTATACCCAACTCAAAACTTTCCAGGAGAATCATAAAATTGGTCCATTCAGAGGGTAGAGTTGGGTCCATTAAAAGTTATTATTGCTGAAGGTTGCATATCTGATGATTCAGTTATATAAAATAAATGTTTTCATTGTAAATATGATTCTTTTCATAACCTGATATATCATAGTGTGGAACATTCAAACTGACCGATATTATGCTGATTTGTGAATAAGATGTTGAAAAACTGGAAAAAATAAAAATAAACAATGGCTTACCTAGGAAGTGAAAGTATAAAGACCAGCAAAGAAATTATTAGAAAAGTCAGAATAGTGGTTCTCTCTGGGGGGGCTGGGGGGGTGGGGGGGCAGCCTGTCATTGGGAAGGGGTAGTTGGGGTTCCTGGAAAGCCAGTCCTACTCCTTCTCAGTCTGGGAAATAGTTAAAATCATGTGTTACCCTGTACATATGAGTTCCATGCACAGTTTTTCCTTATATAAAAAAAGTTATGGCAATTAAAAAAAATGTAAGTTACCCCTTGCTGTAAGAAGAGACAATCTTGTGACATTTGAAAGAAAAAAAAAAGGTGAATGTTTGCCTTGTGGGAGATGCTTTATGTAAAAGAGGGAGAGGGCCCCTGTTTTACCTCACCTTTATAGAGTCGTGCCTTGCAGAGAATCACGACTCAAGAATGGTGAGTCATTTTCTAAATTATGTGACTAATGCAGCCATGTAAAGATCAGCTCAGGTTGGGAATTGAAAAGTAAAGATTGCTCTTAGTAATTCTGTAGAAATGTGTTTCGTGCTGGGATTTGAGACACGACATTTATCATTTAAATGTCAGAGTCTTAGACCTAAATGTCACAGTAAAATTGTAATTACTGGGTTGGAAAATGTGTGCCCACTCTACACCTCAGGAAAGAGTTCAGTGGGAATGGCACACCAGGTTTTAAACAGCTGCTTTATCAAATATTAGATTTTCGTCTCAATAAACTGAGTAAGTATTTATCAGGATGTTCCAGGGATTAAGAACCGTAAATACTTTTTAAACCAGTATAAAATTAGGATAACATAGGCCACATTCTGTACCTAAAATGTCATAGCCTTGAGCTAATCATATTGTTTGAAAAGAGAGGCAAGGGGCCGGCCTGGTGGCGCACTGGATAGTGCGCCGCTTGGGAAGCGCGGCAGCGCTCCCGCCCGAGGGTTCGGATCCCACATACAGACCGGTTCCCGCTCACTGGCTGAGTGAGGCGCGGGAGCAGCACCGAGGGTTGCAATCCCGTTGCCGGTCCCCGGTCCGGTACGGGGGCAACACTGAGGGTTGCAATCCATTGCCGGACACGGAAAAAAGACAAAAGACAAAAAAAAAAAAAAAGAAAAGAGAGGCAAGGAACTTCCAACATCCTCACAGAGAGTTTAAGGATTGACTCTATGCCGGAATTACTGATACAGACACATTCAGGGATTCCTGAGATGACCCAGGCAGATGTTTCAAATGCACAGAGCATGGGGTACCTGCACTGTCCAGGTGCAAGGAGACCTGGTTGCCTTAGGCTAGCATCTCTCTGCACACAATTAAACTTTTACCAAGAATCTTATTTACATCAGGAAAATTTGTAACCACAAGAGATTGGGCACACCCAAAATGTCCATCCGCGTTTGATAGGTTGAACAAATTATGGTGCATTCATGACGTGGAATACTATGCAACCATGGGAAAAGATGAAGCAAATCTCTACACTGCTGTAGAGAGATCGTTAAGATACACTGTGTGAAAAAAAGTAAAATGTAAAAGTTTATAAATAGAACACCATGCTTTGTGTTAACCAGGGGAAAATACATAGCAGACTTGTTTTGCATACGTTAGAATCTCTGTGAAGATACATCAAAAATCTGGTAACCTTGGTTGCCTTGGAAGATGGGGAACTCAGTAATTGGAGGATGGAGGGTGGAAGGAAACTTTCAAATAATTATCTTTTTACTTCATTTAAGTTTCCTGTTATGCGATTGTATTTATTATTGGAAATAATAAGATAATTTGTTAAAAACTGAAACAATGGAAAATCCACTTGCTCAATTTTGTATTATTGATTCAGGCACTTAATGACACCTGAATTATAGTAAGAGACTGATCACAACTAATAAATAATGGAATGAAGGGCTAGACTCTTCACTCCGAGGAGGGTAATATATTTATCTTCTTTATTAGTCTTTTAGAGTTCTCTATATATTACGACTCTTTTTTTCTTTTAATTTATCAGTACACAATGTAGTTGATTTTTGTGTTCCTTTACCAATTCCTTTCCCCCTTCCCCCTCCCCCCATCTACGTCATATCTGTTCACTTGTCTTAACAAGCTCAAGGAATTGTTGTGATTGTTGTGTCTTCTTCCCTGCCCCCTGCCCCACCGTTTGTTTGTATATTTATTTATTTATTTTCTCGTATGGTGTACAAGTGCACATTTTTGGTAGGTGGATTACTGTATTAAATGTTTGTTTAAATTTATATATAATACAACTTACATTCTTCAAAATGAATAGATCTTTAGCAAACAGTTGATGGCTTTTGACAACTGATTCTCTTGTATGGCCACCATTCACACCAAGATGTCAATTTCTGTCAACCCAGAAAGTTCCTTTGTACCCTTTTCCAGTCAATCTTCCCCATCCTACCCTGAGGAAACCTCTTTTCAATTTCTCTTATCATAGAGTAGTTTTCTGTGTCACAGAACTTAGTATAAATGGAAATATGTACGTGGAATATAATTATACACACACACACACAACCCTTGTGTCTGGCTTCACTGGCTCAACACAATAATTTTTCTATTCATCCAAGTAATTCTGTTTATCAGTAATTTGGTGCTTTTTATGTCTGGGTAGCATTTCATTATGTGGATATTTCAAAATTTGTTTATCTGTTCTCTTGATCGACAGTTGGATTGTTTCCAGTTTTTAGCCATTATGAATAATGCTGCTATAAACATTTTTGTACAATTCTTTTTGGGACGTAAGTTTTCATTTATTGGAGGCAAATACCTAAGAGTGAACTGGCCAGGTCGAAACATGAGGTATACAGCTGACATCTTCAGAAACTCTCAGATTGTTTTTCCACAAAGGTTGTATCATTTGATACTCCCATCTGTGATGTGTGAGAATTCCAGTTGCCTCTCATCCTTGCCAACATTTGATGTTTCCAGGCTTTTTTATGTTAAGCATTCTAGTGATTGTGAAATACTATCTCATTTGGAGTTTAATTTGCATTTCTCTGTTGGTTAATTATGTTGCACATCTTTGCATATGTTTATTGTCCATTCACATATCTTCTTTTGTAAAGTACCTATGCAAGTTTCTTGCCCTTTTTAAAATTGGATTATCTCTTTATTGTTGATTTGCAGGCATTCTTTCATATTCTAGTTATAAGGGTTTTTGCCAACATATACATTGCAAATATATCCTGAGTATGTGGATTGAATATTCACTTTCTTAATAGAGTAGTTTGATGAATAGAAATGCTTACTTTGATGTAGTCCAACTTCCTGACTATTTTTATGGTGAACTTTTTTGCTCCTGTCTGAGAAATACTTGCCTATTTCAATATTGTGAAGATATTCTTTTAAGATTTCTTCTAGAAAGCTTTAATGCCTAGGTGTATACTTCATCTTGAATTAAATTATATGTATGTTTTAGCACTGTTAGTTGAAAAGACTTGCCTTCTCTGTTGAATTGTCTTAGTGCCTTTGTCAAAAATCTCCTGACCGAATAAGTATGAATGTATATCTATACTCTATTCTGTTTCATTGATCTATATGTTTCTCCATGTGCTAATACTACCCTGTCTTGATTACTGTAGCTTTATAGTAAATCTTGAAATCAGATAGTTTAAGTCACTAACTTTCTTCTTTTTTGTTTTTCTTAAGAATTTTTTTTAACCAATTCTAGTTCCTTTGTTTTTCCATATAAATTTTAAAATCAACATGTCAACTCCTATAAAATATGGCTCTGGGATTGTGGCTGGGATTATAAAACCAAGTTCAGGGGAATGGCCATCCTAACATTACCAAAACTTCTAATCCATGAATATCACATATCTCTCTATTTACTGAGGTCTTATTTAATTTCTCTCAGCAATATTTTGTGGTTTTTTAAAGTAGAATCTTTTATATTTTTTGTTGGATTTACACTAAATATTACATATTTCTAGGTATTAATGTAATTGTTATTTTTAATTTTTATTTTCTAATAGTTTATTGATGATCACTTTCTACATTTTGTTTATGTTTTTTCCACAAATCTAAACTCCAAATAATTTTATTGTATTTATTAATTTTTTTCTTTCCTGACCTTGTTATAACAATTTGGAATACCTTAGCACACACCTCATATAAATGTTAACCTCTACCACACCTGATAATGATTATGGTGACATTTATAAAGTAGGACCCTAATTTCATATCATGTAAATAGTTGTCTTTAGTTACTCTTGCATATCTATTTATTTATTCTGAAGAAAGTACAAAAGTGCTAAACAGACAGAACAAAAAGAAATCTTTCTAGGCCGGCCCGGTGGCGCACTGGAATAGTGCGCCAACCCCAAAGTGAAAGCCTCTGGAGCAGCAAAAGAAAAGTTTTCCTCTGACTTTCTCCTGTTCCCCTTCCTGTCTCTCAGCCTCATTCTCCCCTGAGGTAAGCCATGGAAACTAGAATTCTTTTTCCGCAAGGCAGGTCACAGATATTCTCTAATCTTCCCTCTTGTTTTTCTGTCCTGGAGTCGGTCATAAAGAAATTTTCTAACCTACCTTGTCTGATTGTAGGTGTTAAATTAAGTTTGTATGAAAGGTTTCTTCAGACATAGTGAACTGTAACCTAACTTGACGTGCCAGCTGACCGTAACCTACTCTTGTAACAAGTGACCAAGTTTCAGCCAATTACAGGCAGCCAACTGTTCTGGACCTCATTTCCATTTTCTTAGGTCATTTCCATTTTCTTACATCACTTCCTTTTTTCTTTCTATAAATCTTAACCAACCATATGGCACTGGTGTCCCTCTGAATCTATTTTGACTCTAGGGGGTACCTGAATCATGAATTGTTTTTATTATTAGTATTATTTTTTTTTGCTCAAATTAAACTTTGTTAAATTTAATTTGCCTAAAGTTTTTCTTTTAGCATAGATCATAAGACCCCCTTCCAGAAAGGGTCTTGCTCCATACCCTGGGGAAATGAATGCTATACAGAGACCCCAAGAAGAATCTGAGCAAACAGGCCTTCCTGGGTTTCCCCACTCAGTCTGTTAGCACGAGATCATACTTTTCCTGTCCAATCACATTTCTGTATCGTCGTGCCTCTTTCATAGAACCTAAGCATAAATATGGACAATTTTCCCTATATCTTTAGTTCTTCATTCTGAAGTCTCCAGTGTCATGCAAAACTATGATTTAATAGAATTTGTAATGCCTTTTCTTCATATTAATCTGTGCTTATCAGGTTACTTTTCAGAGAACCTTCAGGGGGTTGAAGAGGGTGTCTTCCCTCGCCCCTACACTATCAAATGTTAAGAACTTCTTTACTTTCTATTTATTGCAGCAGAATCTTCCACCAAAGTGAGGACACCAAGATTTATTTAACCAGTTACCCTCCCATAAACAATGAAGTTGTTTTCATTCTTTTCCCTGGGTTCTAGAAAAGCTACACAAAATAACCTCTTACATATTGTATTTGGCATTTATTTGGGCCTGAATGCAGGATATACTTTATTTTCATTTCATTTTATTTTATTTTTTAAAGATGACCAGTAAGGGGTTCTTAACCCCTGACTTGGTGTTGTCAGCACCACACTCTCCCAAGTGAGCCATGGGCCAGCCCCCACAGGATATACTTTAGAAGTTATATTGTCCAGTCAAAGGACATGTGCATATTCAAAATAACCTTTGACACATCCTGTATTCATTCAAAACATGTATGTCAAACATCAATAATGATCCAACACTGTTCAGGCCTTGGAAACACAGAGATAAACCCCACAGACAGGATCTCAGTTCTCAGGGGCTTATGGGATAATCCAGAGACCAACAGGAAACCAGTGAAAAACAAAACAAATTAACCTAGTAAGTTCAGACACTGATGATCGTGACAAAAACAAGGGAAGTAAGGTAGGATAGAACAGGGACATGCCCCAGGGAGGTTGCTCATGAGTATTCGGACTAGATTGGCATTAGCCACCTCCTCATTTTGAAGTTAATGAACCCATAATGAGCTGGTGACAGCATAATCAGCATACCACACCTGGAACTTTGCAGTTTTTAACAAAAACTTAAAACCACAAAAACCGAAGTGCCTGTGCACTAGGAAAAGCCAAGGTGCAGACTAGACCAAAAAGGGGAAAGTTAAGGAAAAACTGATTCCACCACGCATGACCAAAAACTTCAGAAACTCAGGAACACGTGACAGGAAGCTGATTCAACCTTGTATCAGCCTGTTAGGCCTTAATTACCCCCACAGCTGAATATTTCTCCCCTTGCTTAAGATAGAGGAACAACTCCATCCCAGAACAACATATAAACCCTTCCCTTAAGAATTCCCAGTGTGTTCCTCCCTCATGAGGATGCCACGAGCTCTCCTACACGTACTTTCACTTTGCAATAAAGCCCTATTGTTTGAATGTTTTGACTGTCTGTCCTTCTTCTTTCCCTTTCTTTGTACTGGTGCTTGGTGCAATGCAAACCCCTCTTGGTCCCTTGAAAGAATTTTCTTCATGGTTTGACCAAGAACCTAGAACTGCTGCCTGATAACAAGCAGAGGCAAAGAAAAAGAAAGACCTAGAGTGGAGGAGGAGAGGGCTAATTGAGACAGGCGTGTTTTGCTTGCATGGGTTCCTGCAGAGAAAGCAACTGCATTTTTAATAGTTTTAATGGTTTTTAAACAATTTTTCAACAAAAATTTTTTAACAAAAAATTTTAATAAAGAAATGTTAATACATTTTTGACAACTTTAATGCACTTTGACAAGCAGGATCTAATTCAATCCTTCCAGCAAACTTATGATCCAGGAGCCATTATGTTAGGAGTCACTAGATAAATGTTTTGCAATTCATTCATTTGCTCCAGTTAAATAAAAATTAACAGGGGCCATTCTTTTAGACTAAGTTAGGCCCCAACATACCAGACTCAAACTCAAAATGGGGTCACCCCTGCTGAGTTCCATGTCATTTAGGTTGTGGTCTGACCTTCAGAGAAGTCAGGAGAAAGAGATAGTAGCCAATTTCCCAAATAGGCCAATTTATTTATTTTTTTTCCTTTTTTCGTGTCTGGCAACAGATCGCAACCCTCAGTGTCGCGCCCGTACTGGACCGGGACCGGCAACGGGATCGCAACCCTCGGTGTTGCACCTGCACCTCGCTCAGCCAGTGAGCGGCCGGTCTGTATGTGGGATCCGAACCCTCGGCGGGAGCGCCGCCGCGCTCCCAAGCGGCGCACTGTAGCAGTGTGCCACCGGGCCGGCCCTGCTTTCATTCTTACACCAAAGAGAGAGCCGGAAGAAACCTGATGCTAACTAGTCAGTTATTTTTCTACTGTTCTGTCTTCTTGTCCCCCGCTTACAAGGAAAGTAGCTTTGAAATAACCAATCCACTTTTCGTTCCTTGTTTCTGTTTTCTTAAGCCTTTTTCTGTCTATAAAATCAACTTCCTCTGCTGGGCTCCTTGGAACACTTGATCCATTTTACAGAATGTGTTGCCTGATTCTAGAATTATAATAAAGCAGTTGAGATCTTTAACCAAATTTGTTGTAATTTTGTTCTTTGGCACTCCATAAATATTTATTGAGCATTTACTGTGTGTTAGGATGGGATTTGGGGCAACCATACCCAGTTACATTCTAGAGCCTGAAAAATGTCCGCTTCTGTGGCTTTCTCTCCCCCGTTCCCAGCCCCTCCCCTCGCCCACTCCTGTTTCAGTTTACATGGCAACGATCTCCCCCAGCATCTCACCACAGCAGAGAGGCCCCGAGGGGGAAACCAGGCAGCCAGGCTGGGGAAGGGTGAGTCCAGGGATGGGGTTCAAAACCATTGTACTGTTATACTCTTATTTTGTGCAGTTTTATTTATTCCTAATTGGAGTCTTTGCAGAAATAAACATACATATTAAATATACGTAAATGTGTATGTGTGTGTGTGTGTGTGTGTGTATAAACAAAATAGGAATATATATGAATTTCCCAGGGCTGATGTAATAAAATATCACACACTGGGTGACTTAAACAACAGAAATTTATTTTCTCAGTCTGGAGGCTGGAATTTCACATCAAGGAGTCAGCATGTTTAGCTCCTTCTGACGCCTCTCTATTGGCTTGTAGATGGTCCTCTCTCCCTGTGTCTCTTCACATCATGTTCCCTCTGCATGTGTCTGTCTCTGTGTCCAAATTTCTTCTTATA
Source organism: Galeopterus variegatus (assembly GCF_000696425.1). Lineage (NCBI taxonomy): Eukaryota > Metazoa > Chordata > Mammalia > Dermoptera > Cynocephalidae > Galeopterus > Galeopterus variegatus. The sequence continues at coordinate 75,957 of NW_007734237.1, read as the reverse complement.
AGGACACCAGTTATATTGGATTAGGGCCCACTCTAAGCTCATCTTAAATAATTACATCTGCGACAGCCTTATATCCAAATAAGGCCACCTTCTGAGGTATTGGGGATTTAGGACTTTAACGTATGAATTTTAAAAGGGGGCACAATTAGACCCATAACAGCAGAAGAGATTTCTCCAGAATCCTGTAGAAAATATAGGTTTCCGGCAGCTGGTACACTTGTCAGCAAAAGGAACCTCATCTATTTTCATCATTCATTCATTCATTCATTCATTCATTCAACAAATATTGACTAGGCACTATAGACTAGTTAGACTAGACTATCTAACAGACACTTTTGTATGCTCCTGGAATTTAACGGTCAACAATCCCTTGCTATTAAAACAAAAACAATCCAGGGACAAAGCCTTTACTGCTAGAATCACTACCATGAATATTAGCCTGTCAACATAGGCAGATTTCCTGTTTCAAGAGAGGGCGCCAGCCTCTGGTTTGGGGAGTGTGTGGAGTCAAACCCACAGAGAACCACGACTTTGAAGTGGCAATGATGACTCACATCCAAATTATATGTGGGGCCGGCCCGTGGCTCACTTGGGAGAGTGTGGTGCTGATAACACCAAGGCCACAGGTTCGGATCCCATATAGGGATGGCTGGTTAGCTCAATGCTGAGCGTGGTGCTGACAACACCAAGCCAAGGGTTAAGATCCCCTTACCGGTCATCTTTTTATAAAAAAAAAAACAAATTATATGTAATTGTACGTCAGCCATACACCAGTCAAGATCAGCTCAAGTTGAAAATTAGCATGTGAACATGGCTCTGAGCAGTTTATCTTGAAATGGCATATTGCTGCTTTTCAGGTGTTACAATTATTGCTCAAATGTCCAAGTCTCACAGTGGGAACTTTACAGTCAAACAGAAATTGCTGGGAGGGAAAATGTTTATAGACTCTAACCCAGGGAAGGTATCTTGTGGGAAGAGCACACAAGGATACAAATATCTGCCTTATCAAATATGTTTTCTTCCTCTCCCAAATAAATAAAGTCTCTCCAGTGTGTTCCAGGGATAAAGGGCCATTTAAACAATATACAGTATAGGATTTTGCTCTCAAATATCATGACAAATGCTGTCAGTTAAGTGAGTAATCAACCCATGTAAAATATCCTCAGGTTTAAGGAAAACCCAGGCAAATGTTGTCAAATGCATAGAACATAGGAATATCCACCCTATAGAGGCCCAAGGTTATCTCTCTTAGTGCAGTAGGCTGGTAACTACCTGCACAGTTATGCACACATTTGAATTCTTCGCCAATAAAGTTCTTCATTGCAGTAGAGCTTTCATAGCTAAAAATTATTTATAACCTCAGAGTCCATCAAAATGGGACTTTTTAAATAAGCAGTGGTGTACCTACCCAATGGAACATCAAGCCACCATAAAAGAAGAATAAAGCCTTTACAGATTGGCTTCTTTCACTCAGTAATAAGCATTTAAGTTTCCTCCATGCCTTTTCATGGCTTAATAATTCATTTCTTTTTAGCACTGAATAGTATTCTGTTGTCTGGAGGTACCACAGTTTATCTATTCACCTACTGAAGAACACGTTGGTTGCTTTCATGTTTTGCAATTATGAATAAAGTTGTTGTAAACATCCATGTGCAGGTTTTGGTGTGGACATAAGTGTTCAACTCATTTGGGTAAATACCAAAGAGTGCAATTGCTGCATCATATGGTAAAAGTATGTTTAGTTTTGTAGGATTCCAACTACATGACATTATGGAGACTGTAAAAAGATCAGTGGTTGCCACAGGCCAGGGGGAAAGGAAGGATAAATAGGCAGAGCACAGAGGATTTGCCTTTTATTTTTTAATTGACACTTATTAATTATACATATTTATAGAGTACAGAGTTATATTTCAGTATATGTGTACAATATGTGATGATCAAATCAGGGTAACTGACATATTCATCGCTGCAAACATTTCTTTGTGATGAGAGCATTTGAGCTCCTCTCTTCCAGCCAAATGAGAACATACAACAAATTATTTTTAATTACAGATGCCTAGCAGTACTGTAGACCACTAGAACTTATTTTTCCTATCTAGCTGTGATTTTGTAGCCCTTAACCCACCTCTCACTATCCCCTTCTCCCTCCTCCGCTTCCCAGCCACACACAGGATTTTTAGGGCAGTGAATCTACCTTCACAATATTACAATAGGAGATACATGTCAGTACACATTTGTCCAAAACTGTAGAATGTGCGACACCAAAACTGAATCCTAATGTAAAGCTGCTCATCTGTTGTAAAAAGTATGCCACTTTGGTGGGGATGTTGATAGTGTGGGAGGCTGTTGCACGTGTTGGGGCAGGGGGTACAGGGGAAATCTCTTTACCTTCCACTCAATTTTGCTATGAACCTAAAACGGCTCTAAAAAAATAAAATTATCAAAAAAAAAAAAAAAGAGAGAGACTATATAGGGATAAGAACATATCACTCAGATATATGTTAAGTGAAAAAAGCCAGAGGTAGAACAGTATGATTTTGTCCAGGTGACTTCTTTGTTAATCTGTGGATCCAGAATTGTCTTTGAGTACTTTTTCCTCTTTCAGCTCTTCCATCTGCTTCATCAAGTAGACCACAAACCTGAGAAACTAGACACTTCGGAGAATTTTACAACAACGGAACTATCCTTGAGTTGTACTTTCTTTTTCTTTTTTTTTCCCCTTTTTGTCTTTTTTCGTGTCCGGCAACGGATCGCAACCCTCAGTGTCACGCCCGTACCGGACCGGGACCGGCAACGGGATCGCAACCCTCGGTGTTGCGCCTGCTCCTCGCTCAGCCAGTGAGTGGCTGGTCTGTATGTGGCATCCGAACCCTTGGCGGGAGCGCCGCCGCGCTTCCAAGGGGCACACTGTAGCAGTGCGCCACCGGGCCGGCCCCTTGAGTTGTACTTTCTGCAGAGACTCACCTGTCAGGTGAGGGTTACCTGGGAGTATGAGGAAAAAAGATGAAAAAGGAGAATCCTTCAGTCCAGCTGTTGTCAAAAGTGAGAAGGAGAAGTGATAAGACGAGCAGTCCGAAAGGAAACGAAGAACAGGATTGCAGGAGCAACGTCAGCTGTGCTACTGAACTCAGAGCTTATCCTGATGAAACGTGGACCAATCCGTTCAGTAGACTTTCTAGAGAAGACTTGGCTGTTGGGATTAAGAGAGGGTTTCTGGGATCTGGGTTTCCCAGTTGCTACCTTTCTTCTACCATCTTCATGATTTTTATCTTTTTAATACACTTAAGATATTTATTTAAATTTGGCCATTATCAAACCTGTGACAGTATTATTTTAAGGTATTTTATATCACTATTTTAAGTATGAAATCATAAATGGAGGAGCAAAAGGGAACAAGTGTAAAATTTGTTGAAAAAGGATAACCCCAAGTCAACAAATGGGTTTCTTGTGGGTTTTTTTTTTTTTTTTCTTTTTGGTACTTGTTTACTTCACACACACACAAATCTATTCCATTTGACTTAAAAAATTAACAATGTGTGTGAATTTGTCTTGCAATTCAAATTAAGGGAAAAAAATAAAAGGGAAGGGGTGGCTTTCTTCTAGGGTGGCTTTCTTCTATGTAGCTTTATGGTGAAGGGGAAAGAGAAATTCCAGAATTCAGTACACAGAAGGATGTTAGACACGAGATAGTACAACCAAGTTGGTAAGATGAATTCAGCAGACGGTAGAAGAAAACCAACAGCTTTCTGAACCCAGATGTAACAAAATACTGGGGATTTTAAATGGGATGATTTAGAACCCACCATCACGCAAATCCAGTGGAAAGTTTAGGGCAGTGAACTACAGTGAAGGAAGTTTGTTATTTTTAACAGAAAACTTGCTTGGGTTAAGGGGTAACTGAAGTGAGATTCCTATTCAAGGGATTCCCCTAAATGTGTTTATCTCATAAGAGGGGTGATCCCATCAGAAGCTGCTGCTGGTAGAGAAAATTGTGTGACTGAGACTAAAAGGTTGCCATAGAGACAGAGAGCCCCCAGTGACCAATTTCAGTGAGATATAGATGATCCAGGATGACAAAGGTTCCCAATAAGCCAGACACTTCCTGCTGAAATTCCTTCCCCAAGTAGAAGCTCTCAGAACGTTGCTCCAGGCCATGTGTGTGCACAGGGGACCATGGCTCATGCTGCGACACGGAATGTTCCCCAAATTCGTGATTAATGCCTGTTGGGGGAGTCTGTATATACATTACCACTCAATAAAGAGGGGGAAAGGGGTGGACTTCTCAGAAACAGCATGATATGCTCAGTATTCAAGAGATGTCCGTTTCCAAATGGTTAAAAAAAAATTGTTTTTCTGGTTGTTTTCATGGATATTATTGGTTATTATTATTCTCAGATTTTTCAAAGGCTGAAAGTCTCTCATTTTTCATTTTCTATGCAATGGCTTGGAAGTTTTGGATGCTTATGACAGTGGCCGGCACATAATCAGTGATCCATCCATGTCCTTTGCTCTGACTTCTTGAGAAATATCTTATATGTAAATGAAAAGTATAAAGCAAGGGAGGATATTTATCTTTTCTTACTTTGTAATTCCATGTATAAATGTACACACACATACACATACCCCCACACAGTAATAGTATTCTGTATGTGTTCTTTCTTTTTTCTTCTTTTTTTTTTGTAACAATGTGACATAAACATTAAAAGGTGTAGCAAATGTAGCTTCAAGATATATTCTTAACCCCCAACTTTTTGCAAAATGTTGCCTTTCTCAAGTTCTCCCACAGAGGAAATTCTGTGACCGCAACCTGTCCACTGCCTATGGGATATGATCTTCCTCTTTGTTACATGAACAGCAGGAATCCACTAGGGGCTTTGGGCTGGGTTGTGACACAGTCAGATGGCCCTAGAGAAAGATCAACCTTGTTCATGTTGGGTCCCCCCTTCCCCCATCCCTCAAATGGAACATACATTTTTAATTTGTATGTGGCCAGATTTATTAATCTTTTATGTTGACAGCTTTGGGTCATGTTTAACAAGGCATTCTCCATGTTTTCCTGTGGTGAATGTATTGGTTTTTGTTTATTGTGTAACAAATAACCAAAAACTTAGTGGCTTAAAACATCACCTTTGCTGTGGGTCAGGAGGTTGGGCATGGCTTAGCTGGGTTTTCTACTCAGGGCCTCACAAGGCTGCCATCAAGGCAGCTGGGCTGTGTTCTCATCTGAAGGGCTGACTGGGGAAGAATATGTTTCCAAGCTCAATCAGGTTGTTGGTAGAATTTGTTTCCTTGCAGCTGTAGGACTGAGAGCTCAGCTTTTTGCTTGCTGTCAGCTGCAAGTTTACCCTCAGCTCCTGGAGACTACCTGTGATTCTTTGCCATTTGAACTCTTCCAACATGACCACTTACTTTATCAACCCAGCATAAAGAGTCTAGAACAAATCTGTTGGCAAGAAAGAGTCTTATAGAATGTAACATAATCATGGAGTGACATTCCATTGCTTTTGCCATATTCTGCTGGTTAGAAGAAAGCCACACGTCCCACCCACATTCAAGGGGAGGGAATTACACAAAAATGTGAGCATCAGAAGGTGGAGGGCATGGGGAAACTCTCCCACCCAATTTCTGCCCTTCCATGCTGACAAAGATTCTTTGCTTGGCCAAAATTTGGTCATGCTCCTGAAACATCTCCTAGGCCCACCTGTGTGCACTTCCTTGTAAAATCCAGTTTTAGCGAGAACCTCTCACCCTTGAGATCTAATCACCCTCAACATCTGATTGTGTTCCTTATCCTCCACCATATCCCAAGTGATGTCTGATCACTCTGGTCTGCCTTCAGCAAGAATCCCGCAAACTTGGTTTAGCCAGAATCCCCCTTCCCCCTGATGTTTCCTTTTAGTAATTTTCCATCTACTGACTCCCCACACTGCTCCCTGGCTATAAATTCCCACTTGCCCATATTGTATTCAGAGTTGAGCCCAATCTCTTTCCCCCACTTCAAAATCTCATTGCCATGAACAAAGTCTTCTTTACTGTGCTTACGAGTGTTACTGAATAATTTTTTCTTTAACAATACACCTCACAGAATATATTTGTACAGTTCTGAATGGAAAAGTAGATTCAGATGGAAGAAACATTCTGACATAAAGCCCATGGTAGCCAAAAAGATGCAGTTAGAATGTCAAGACAGCCCAGCTGCAGCAATGTTCCTCCCAGGAGATGAGCTAAAGGTTCAGCTGAGGTCCAGGAAATATATGCATTTCCACTGAACACAGGAAGGGAGTCGCTTCTTGGAAAAAGCTTATTGTGGCCAGCAGAGCAGAACCGTCCATTTCCAAACTGCCCGAACATTTAAATTGCAGCTGTCAGCTCTGCAGATTATGTCCCTAGATGCTTCCGATAGCCAGTTTGTCTTTAATTTCCTGGGGCTGGCTGCCTTTTCTCCTCATTGTCTGACATAATGGATTCCTGTCCTACATGCTTGCAAGGAGCTCAGCACACAGCTGGCTCTTGTGTGAGCACGTTTCTCATTTCCATGCCATGATGCAAACCTGTTTTCAGATATGCTTGTTAAAGAAAATTCCTTACTATATTGTGGGTTTTCTCAACCTCAGCACTATTGACATTTGGAGCTAGATAATAATTCTTTGCTGTGTGTGTATGTGGGATGTAGGATGTTTAGCAGCACCCCTAGCCTCTACCCACTAGATGCCAGGAGCACATCTCCTTCTCCAGTTGTGACAATTAAAAAAATATTACCTAGGGGATAAAATCATCCTAGGTTGAGAACCACGGCTATAGTCTATAAAGCAAGCAATGATGCAAATGTCATTTTTTATTACTTTTTAATCTCACTTTACAGCCCTCTAAATGTTGGGCTATTCCCAGTCCTTGAGACTCCCTTACTCAGCCCCAGACATAGTGGAATAGAAATAAGCCACCCCACCTTGCACTTTCTGAATCTGTGAACATAATAAAATAATTGTTGTTGTATGCTGCTCAGCTTGGGATGCTTGTTACATAGTGACCAGAACACACACACACACATAACTGGTGCAATGCCTAGCTGTTAAGAATCTGAAGCAAACAGCTTCAAGACAAGTCCCATTGGTCATTGGCCTTTCCTTCCAGCCAGGCTCCCCACCAAGGTCTTCCCAGAGACAAACTAAAGAGCTTCCACTGCTTTCATCCTTGGTGGGGAGAGGGGTTTTATCCTGGAAGAGCAGGAATGCAAAGAGGGGCTAAAAAAGGAAGAGGATGTGTCAAATTTTACTTTGAGAAGCTGATCAAGTGTTAGGAGGTTACTATAGTAATTCAGGAAGGAGACGTGGGAAAAGCAGTGTTACTAGAGAGCTATTTAAAAGGAAGAATTGATAGAACATAGACTGGAAGTCAGTAATGTACTTACACACATGGGTGGTAGTTTCCAATTATGTGGAGTTTGACACCTCAGATTCAACAATGTTACAAATTAATCTGGTCATTGTCAACCAAACTAGTCCATCAGCAAATCAGGTCAAGTTGATCTCCAAAATATATGTTCAGGTGATCCATCAACTGATTAAATATCTTTCTATATTTTATTGTTTTGTTTACCTTTACTGTTTCCCTCAGCTCTAAGCCACATGTCCTGTTTCATACAGTGATGTCTGAGGTGGGGGTGACACCGTTAAAAGTTATGTTTATGTTTATTGTTATCATGTCCTTTTAAAATTTCTATATTTTGTGTTTTTTTTGTATTATACATTATTATAAATATGTTATATTCATTTATAAACATGTATATTTATAAAGATATGCTACATAAAACACAATTTGTATAAGTATCTTACATTACCAAATACATATTTATATATTGTTAAATGTACATTACATATTAAATTATATATTACATTATATAGCAAATATATTAACTTAAATTATATATTATATAATAATATAGCACGGTTATTATATATTATGCAATATATGATGTACAAGGGGTCTTCAAAAGCTTCATGGAAAAAATCATATTATCTTTTAATTCAATTTTCCTCCAAACTTTTTGAAGTTTGTCTTGGTTTCTACTTTATCCATCTCATCTAATTCATTCCTAATCCATAATGAGAACTCAATAATTATTTGCAGAATGAACACAAGCTGTGTTCCAAGAATGAATAATCTACCAAAGCACAAAAACTGTATTTTTCCAGATCTAGAATAGAGAACGTAAAACAGAAAGTGGCTCAATTAATATGCACAGATCTATGCATCTACCTAATTAACTACATTCACACCACACACACATAAATATGTACTAAATAAAAGAAAGGTGAGAATATAAACTGCTTATATCACTGGTGCTTAGATAGAATGGATTCATGGTTTTATTCCAAGTTGGTGGCTGTCACCTTTTTTTTTTCTTTTCTCTCCTGCTGTAAACATCGGTACCAATGACGCATTTCAGCCTGCGAAACATACGCACATGCACCACTGACGGCAAGACTGTACCAGGCAGGCCTCGGCCTCCCAGGCGGCGTGAGTCTGACGACACCCCTCCGCCCCCAGCTCAGGAGCCCCCGCCTTCTGCAGAGACAGAGGTAAGCTCAGGCTGTTGCCATGGAAACCATAGCAGGAGTGGGAGAGATGAGGGAAGGGACAGAGAGAGCTCTTTAGGGGAACAGAATGTCCACTCCGCTGCTACCAGAGTGTGTGCAGATTCCAAATCCCAGCCTGGCACACAGTAGGCCTTTAACACAGATTGGAAAGCCACCAAAGTCTGTGCCTTCTGAAAGCATCCCGGGCGGGGACTCCCTCCATCGTAGTGGAATCTGTTCCTTTTGGCCCAGTGTCTGGCAGGCATTTATATGCCAAGCCTTTGGGTCTTGGGATGGCTGGATGCCCCCAGTGTTCTCTCTAACTAATTTCGTACAAGGAGCTAAGTCAGGGATGAGAACAGGCTCTCGGAAAGGAGCGCTGAGTCTGTGTCCTCCCAGTGCGCCCTGCACTGTCCCCGCATCATCTCAGTGCGGCCCCACCACATGCCACGGGGAGGAAAGGGCTCTTCTCACGTGGGTAACAGAGGAGGAACCCCATGCCCAGGGAGTAGGGCACATTGCAGCTGAGCTCTGCACAAGCAGAGGAGACAATTAAAAACTGGGTGAAACTGTTCCAGGCACAGGGATCAGCAAGTGCAAAGCAGAACAGGCTGCCTATTTTGCAAGAACATGGTGAAGGCCAGAGGCCTCTGGAGTAGCGTCGGGGAGGAAGGAATGGGGGAGGAGACAGGAGACCTGGGTGACCAGGGCCTTTGAAGGGGCCACGTGCTGGGGGTTTATGCTCTGTAGTCACCACCATGAAATTCTTAATAATTTTATCTTTGAATTTGTGTTTGGGAAGTGAAGTCCGAGCTCTGCACAAGCAGAGGAGACAATTAAAAACTGGGTGAAACTGTTCCAGGCACAGGGACCAGCAAGTGCAAAGCAGAACAGGCTGCCTATTTTGCAAGAACATGGAGAAGGCCAAAGGCCTCTGGAGCAGAGTGGGACAGGAAGGGGAGGGACAGGGGGCAGGAGGCCAGGGCTACCAGGACCTTTAAGGGACCACATGATGGGGGTTTATGCTCTGTGGTCACCGTCATGAAATTCTTAATAATTTTATCTTTGAATTTGTGTTTGGGAAGTGAAGTCCAATGGGACATCAGAGCATGCCCCTGGGACTTGTAATCTAACCTCCCCGGCAGTGTCACCTCCTGCCTATCTCCACCAACCTGCCTCCCTGGGACAGGTTCTGACCAACTTGCTTCCTCACCCTCACCCAAGAACCTGAGCTGCTCCCTGTCCTTGGCGGGGTACTGGATACAGGCGTGAGGTGGGTTAGGGTCAGGTGAGGCCCTGGACACCAGTGAGGGTCTGCACTCTCTTGCCAATATCTCCCTCTGCCTCAGAAAGCATGGCATTACATAGCAAATAAAACCACAATAACAGGTGGAGAGTAACACTGGGGAAGAAAGGAAAGAGCCTTTTTTTTTTTGCTTTTTTGAACAAGGGGCCCTGGAACTGGGTGATTTGTAAGAAAACAAAATTTCTTGCTTACAGTTGTAGAGGCTGGGAATTCCAAAGTCCAGGGAACATGTCTAGTGAAGGCCTTCTTTGGTGGTGGCTTTACAGCAATGCAGGGTGTCACACGGGGAGAATGGTGGAGCACAGAGAGAGACTCTCACGTGCTCTCCTGTTAAAGCCCTCAGACCCACACCCATGAGCTAGGGCATGGTCCTTACAATCTAATCACCTCTTCAAGGCCCCACCTTTCTATTACTGTTTTAGGATTTCCCACCCTCTTAACACTGTCACTGGGGGTTGTTTCTAATACAGGGACTTTGGGAGACACAATTCAATCCACTGCAGAGGAAAAAGGAGGGAATGGAGGCAGGGAGACCCACAGGAGGCTGATGCCACATCCAGGCAGGAGCTGACCCAGGCTGAGACCAGGGCGACGGCAGAGAGGAGGGTTCAATGTGGACTCAAACAAGGAAAGTTCTAGTGGAAATAGCCAAGACGAGGCAGAGGGAGAAGTCATACACATGGCAAGCTGCCTGAACAGGAGCAGATGTGGAGTCTGACCACAGCCCCACAACTTTCTGAGCCGCCCAAGGCAGCAGCTCCCTCCGGTGTGCAGAGTCATGCACCCAACGCCTTGCTGAATTCTCCACCACAGACTTGGCCTCTGACCGGGGAAGAAGGTGGTTTGCTTTAAAACCACAAACCACGTTCAGAAATCTGGAAGTGCCCATTTTCATGTCTTTAACCCCAGTGGTCTGTGTGGCTGCACAGTCTCTTGGGGCTGTCAACCAGGGTGTCCTGCTGGATGGGACACTTCTCTAGGCAGCTGTTCAAGGCAGGCACATACAAAGTGAGGACTGGCAGTCTCCACAATGCGTGACGGTGTAGACCCCGTGTGCTGCTTAGATTCACGTGGAGATTTCCATTTAATTGTGTGGCACTCCTGCTCTGTGTACACAGTACTGTATGTCTCCTAGCACACCAAATATTCCACATCTGGGAGACTGACGGTTTAGACTTTGACAGCTCTGACTAGGGGAGAGCCCTCTAGAGAGGCTCCCCCAGCATCCACATGGCTGCCATGTTTGGTCAATGATATAATAATGCCCATAAGGTTATTTCAAAGGAGGGGATGCTGCAGATTTGTAAGCACCTAATTTGCTAGAACCCGCAAGCTCTCAATGATGTATTAGTTGCTGTGTTCATGCTCCAGATAGAAAACTTTCCAGGGTCAGCATAAGCTGGCTCCTAGCCCTGACTCCAAAGTCATCTCCAACCACTTTTGCCCTTGCCTCCTCCTCCCTCTTCTTCAAGCAGAGAAAAATTCTCCAAGGTCTGGGCTTTTCCAGGTGCATATTTTCCACGGTCTTCCTCCTGTCTCTTCCCTTCCTCCTCCATTCAGGTTCTTGCTCAAATATCATAGCTTCCACCACCACATCTAAAATGTGCCACCAGCTCTCTCCAGCCATCATCACTGCTTCATTACCCCTCCCCAGCATTCATCACCACTGGCCATTTAGTTTATAGTTATTATCTGGCCCTCCCACTAGGATGCAAACTCCAACAACCCGGGGGTGTCTCTGCAGGGTTCTCTCCACACCCATCCATTCAGTTCCTGGTGGTGTGGCACAAAGAGAGCTCTTAGTAAATACTGGTCGAAGGAAGACAGTTTTTGAATGAATTTTTGAATGAGTGAGAGTGAAGGTGTCTCTCCTGGTAGCCCCTTGGCTCCAGGGGGAGGCCCTTTTTGGCAATCGCCATTTTATTCTCAATGTCTGGAACGTAGGAGGGGCTCCATTAGTATTTCTGACTGAATGAGGACAGGTAACGCTGGTGCTCAGAGGAGACTCTGGGTTTTTAATACATGTCTGCAAAGGCTGCAGCAGCCAGTTTTTCCGGTGGGCAGAGAATGCGGCCTAGGACGTAAAATATGCACATGAACTACTGATGTAGAGACTGGGCAGGGAAAACCTCACGCTTCTTCCCCAGACAGGCTGGTGTGATGCCCATCCCCCTACCCAGTCTCCTCCTCCTAACCTACCCAGACGACCACCTGCTGTGGGGAGGAAGCAAGCCCTGGAGGTTGCCATGGAAACCGCTGCTGCAGTGGGGGAGGGGATAGAGTAGGGGGAGGAAAAGCAGAGAGGAGGCTCAGGACACCGGGATCAGCCTGGGTGAGGCGTCTAAAATCAGGGCTCAGCGCACAGGAGCCCCTTCCTAAATGCTGACTTCATGACCGTGCCTCAAAGAAGGGTGCCGAGGAGTCTCCGCCACACAGTGTTATCGGAATGGGGAGAATTTCCCCTTTTGGGGGCAAAAATATGTGAAGTGTTACATCTTTATCCTGGAATAGAAGTATATTTATTCTATTGATTTAGAAGAATTCTGTAAGTGAAAGTCAGAATAATGGCAGCTAAACTTTTTTTTTTTTAAGCAAGACTATACGCCAAGGAATATGTCGTGCAAGCATTATCTCCATAATCCTCAAAGCAACCCATTAGTCTTGTCATTTACTAATGAGTAAACTGTGGCCCTGAGAGCTTAGGACACATTTGGGCTGGATCGAACCAGCCGTGGGAAGATGCAGGGTAACTTTGCTCTTTTCGAGGAGCAGAGTGAAGGGCAGTAATAAAAAAGGGAAGGGAGAATGGGAATCAGGATGGGGTTGCAGGGAGGTGGTGAGCGGGGACTTAACGAGGTAATGCTTCTAGGAGCAATTGTTTAAACAGCGTGATGCAATCTGAGTTATGCGTTTAAAACACCTCCTTGGCTACTTTGTGACAAACAGAGTGAAGGAGGCAACAGTGGATGCTGGAAAAGGATGATAGCGGCTTGGATGGGGCTTGGGTAAGGGTGGTGGACACAGCAAGACGAAAATGCTGTGATAGTAACGGAGAGGTAGAAGAGAGAGACCCCCTGGCCAGACAGCACTAGTGTATCCCATTCTGTTATTTGAATTCGGTTTGAACCCAGAAGAGCTGTTCCGTAATCCGAGTTGAGCGCCAAGTGCTAGTGCTGTGACTTGGATTATCTCAGCGAATCCTTACAACTCCCTGTAGCTAAGTGCAGCAATACAGTTATCACCATGGAACAGATGAGAAAACCGAGGTGATCCTAAATGAGAGGGCTGGAAAGCACAGAGGCAGGACTTCACCCCAAACTGAGACTTCACAGAACATAAAGTTGGTACATCTACATTATTAACACAGCTGAAAATCCTCATTAAATAAATCCTCTCTGGACAAGCAGAGATGGCTTGTTCCAGGTGCCAAGAAGAAATGAATCAATGAGACTTTTTCTCTTGAAGCTCTAAGTTGAGTTAGAGAATTTATTCAAACCAAAAGACACAAAAAATACCTTGGTGGTCCTTGGACCACTTCTCTTCTTTTCCCCTCTTCTTCCCTTACTTTCTTCCGTCTCCTTTCCTTTCCTCTTTCCCCCTCCTTCCCCTACCCCTTTTCCTTCCTTCATCTTCTCTACCCTCCTCTCCTCTCCTCTCATTCAAACCACTGTCATCTTTTTCCAGATCCACTGTTGCCTCCTTCACTCTGTTTTTCACAAAGTAGCCAGATGTCACCTCTACTCCAGGGTGACAGAGACGCAAAGGATTACTCAAAGCCCATTTATTCTGAGCAGGGAGAAGCCCCAAAGGGGTTAATTTTACACAAACCCACAAGAGAGAGGCATTCCTCGGAAAAATAATACAACACCAAACTGGGGTCTTCTCTCAGTATTTATTCTCCAGGCCAGAAAGTTACAGAAAAGGAACATAGGTGGTTACAAAAGAACAGTAAGATAATTGTCATGGCAACAATCATTAGGTTCAGCTGCACCAAGGACATCTGCCCTTGGAGCCAGCAATTTTGCTGTGTTACAATTCTCTATCTACAACAGAGACTTTAGCCCTGGGAAAGTTTTCTGTCTTTCGCAAGCTTAACATTTCTATGTGTAATTCTAAAAAGTTAGTCTATACCTGAAACTACAGGGCCTTGGAAGCAAGGCCCTGTGAAATACATTTGGTTTATAAATGTTAGTATCCTCCACAGACAAAGAGGTGTTTTATATGCATAACTCCTCCATTGCACTCACTCTCATGGTGCTCTCATTCAATTTCATAGATTTAAATGACATCCATATTCAGATGGCTCCAAAATCTGCACCTCTGGTCCTGACTGCTCACCTGAATCTACGAGCCTCCCTGCAACCCCTCACCCCTCACCCCAAGCATCTCTCACAGCTTTCCCAAACTCATTGAGTGTGTAAATGCATCCAGCACTGTTTCAATTGTTTTGCAAGTATTAATTCTTCCAACAGCCCTGTACATAGACATTATAATACCATTTTATAGATGAGAAAACTAAGACTCAAGAAACTCACCAGAGAAAACTATTAGCAGGTAGCTGAATCTGGTTTAAATAAGCACTCTTCCATGACTCCTGTTCCAAACACCATCTGTGCCACCTCCTTCTTTGCGGGGTCCTAATGCAGCTCCTCTGTACTCTGAGCCTTTGCATATGCTGCTCCCCTGCCTTGAACACTGTTCCCTGGGCTTGATTCCAGTCTCTTCATTTTTGACCTGCCTGATTGAGGCAGGCTCGCTGAGCCTTTGTGATTCCTCACTGATTAAGGGTGAGCATTTCAGTACTTATCTCATAAGGTTGCTCTGAAAACTAATTAAAATAATGTGTATTGTTTTAATTAATAAGGCTAACAATGAATAACATATTAATTTTATTATTTATATATAAGTGATATTATATATATCTTAGCATAGGGGTTGACCATCATCAGCTTCCAGTAAATGTTAGCTCGTGGCTGTGATTATTTTGACTTACTATAACAGCACACAGCTTTGAGAGGGAACTAATCAAAGGTGATTATGCCAGGCGTATTAGTCCATTTTTGTGTTGCTATAACAGAATAGCTGAGACTGGGCAATTTATAAAGAACAGAGGTTTATTTGGCTTATGATTCTGGGACAGCTGCATCTGGCTGCTGCTACTCATGGTGGAAAGCGGCAGGCAGCTGGTGGGTCTACTGGCATCTGGAGGGTAGACACCAGGGATGCTACTAAACATCCTACCATGCACAGGACAGTCCTCCACAGCAAATAATGATCCTGCACCAAATGTCAATAATACTGAGATTGAGAAAAAAATCAATGTGTCCAATCAAATAAAACTCATTAAAATAAAAACTGGATTTTATAATGTAACCTTGAACACATAGTTTTCAATACCAATTCTGTTTCAAGCCCCTGGTAGATACCCAGGACAAGACATCCACATATAAGAAGATATTCAAGACCAGAAAATAAGAAAAAAGTGAGAAAAGTGAGACCTGGTGATATGAACTTCCAAATAATTGACTTGTATTGAAGGTATATAAATATATTCATAAAAATATACATTTTATGACTCAGAAGTAGACATCTCCTAAATATTGCCCTTTTTGTGTTAATTCTGAGAAAAGTGTTCACTTCTTTAATTAGATGGAAACATATATAATATATAATTTGGCATCAGGCCAGGCATTCAGTTCATGGATCTGGGGAACATTCCAAGATGGGTTGTTGACTGAGGTTAATACTGGGCCTTGTATTAACGTTCCAATGCTATCTATTCAGGAACCAGGCGATCCCTGCTGCAAATGTCATTCCAGTGCTTCTCTGTCTCCCACTGCCCCCCTCTCTCCATCCCTCCTTCAGCCACCATCATTTCTCCCCTACATGATTAAAGAAGTAATCACATGTAGAAGTAATCACAGCTCTCCTTTGCCCAACCCTTGCCTGGCATAGTCCATTGTACACATGAAAACATAATAATTTATTAAGCCAGTGTGTGGAAACTTTAAACACACTATGGATTTTGCAACTGAAACTCCCATTTATTGCTGGTGGCAATGCAAAATGCACAAAGATACTGAAAAATTTCTTATAAAGAAAGCTAAACACATACTGGCTATATGATTTAGCCAGCCCACTCCTAGGTTTTCACCCTAGAAAAATGAAAAATTGTGTTCACACAAAAACCTGTACATGTAATCAAAATCACAATAAGATACTACCCCATCCCCACTGAGATGGCTATTAAAAAAAAAACAACCACAAAACTGGAAGATAACAAGTGTTGGTAAGGATGTGGAGAAATTGGAACCCTTGCACATTGTGGGTAAGAATGTAAAATGGTGCAGTCACTGTGGAAAAGAGTTTGGTGGTTCTTCAAAAAAAAAAAAAGTTGAGGGCCGGCCCGTGGCTCACCCGGGAGAGTGTGGTGCTGATAACACCAAGGCCACGGGTTCGGATCCCTATATAGGGATGGCCGGTTCGCTCACGTGGGAGAGCGTGGTGCTGACAACACCAGGTCAAGGGTTAAGATCCCCTTACCGGTCATCTTTAAAAAAAAAAAGTTGATATTATAGAGGCAGAGAGTAGATCAGTGGTTACCAGAGACAGGGAAGGGAGAAAGGAAAACAGGAAGAGGTTGGCCATTGGGTACAAAGTTAGGATTAGATAGTAGAAATAAGTTCTGGTGTTATTGCACAGTAAGGTGACTACAGTTAGCAGTTACGTTTTGTATATTATGTAATAGCTAGAGCAGAGGCTTTTGAATGTTCTCACCACAAAGAGATGATAAATGCATGAGGTGATGGTTACACTAACTACCCTGACCCAATCATTATACAACATATATATGTATCAAAACATCAGATTGTACCCCACAAATATCTATAATTACAATGTGCCCATTAAAATATAGAAAATAAATATTTTTTAAAATGTTAAACAGATTTACCATATGATTCAGCAGTTCCACTTCTAGGTATACACCGAAAAGAATTCACAGTAGGAACTCAGACTTCCACACCAATGTTCACAGCGACATTATCCAGAAGAGCCAAAGGTGGAAAAAACCCAAGCGTCCAGCAACAAAAGAATGAATGAACAAAATGTGGACTATACGTGCAATGAAATATTATTCAGCCACAAAAAGGAGTGAAATTATGACACATGGACAAACCTTGAACACATTATGCTAAGTGACATAAGCCAGGCACAGAAGGACTAATATTGTATGATTCTACTTACATCGTATCTAGAATAGAAAAATTCATACAGACAGACAATGAAACAGTGGTTACCAGGAGCTGGGAGGAGGTGGGAATGTGTAGTTATTCCTTGATGGGTAGAGAGTTTCTGTTTGGTGAAAATAGATTGTGACGATGGTTGTGTAACATTGTGAATGTACCTAAGTCCCTGCATTGTATACTTAAAAATGGTTAAAATGGTAAATTTTACGTTATGTATATTTTACCATTTAATTTAGTAATTTAATAATATTCTTGCCCCTTGCAGTGGCAAGGGAAGTGTGGTTTTTTGTGGGAACTGTCAATTAAACAGGGGAATGTGGAGGTTAAACATCATTTTCATTATTAAGGGGAAAGTAGGCATTGAAG
Source organism: Galeopterus variegatus (assembly GCF_000696425.1). Classification (NCBI taxonomy): domain Eukaryota; kingdom Metazoa; phylum Chordata; class Mammalia; order Dermoptera; family Cynocephalidae; genus Galeopterus; species Galeopterus variegatus. The sequence goes on along the minus strand of NW_007734237.1, from coordinate 58,462 downwards.
GAAGAGGACTGGATGGAGGCAGGGAGACCCCGCAGGAGGCTAGTGCCAGCATCCAGGCAGGAGCTGACCCAGGCTGAGACCAGGGGGGTGACAGAGAGGAGGGTTCAGTGTGGACTTGAACAGAGGAAAGTTCTAGTGAAAATAGCTGAGAGGAGGTAGAGGGAGCAGAGGTAGAAGTCATTCGCATGGCAATCTGCTGCCTGAACAGCTGCAGATGTGGAGTTTGACCACAGGCCCATGACCTCCTGAGCCGCCCAAGGCAGCAGCCCCCTCCAGTGTGCAGAGTCATGCACCAAATGCCCTGCCGGAGGCTCCGCCACAGACTTGGCCTCTGGCTGGGAAAGAGGGTTGTTTGCTTCGAAACCACAAACCACGTTCAGAAATCTGGAAGTGCCCATTTTCAGACCATGTTTATTTTTTAGACCCCAGTGGTCTGTGTGGCTGCAGTCTCTGGGGGCTGTCGACCAGGGTGTCCTGCTGGATGGGGCACTCCTCTGGGCAGCTGTTCAAGGCAGGTCCTCACATACAAAATGGCAGCCTTCACTTTGTATGGTATAGACCCCAAAGTGAGAGGCCCAGACCTCTCCCAGGGAGGCAAGTTGGTGGAGGGTGGCGGGACAGCAAAGGAGGAGAGACTCCAAGTCCCAGGGGCATGCTCTGGTGTCCCATTGGACTTCACTTCCCAAACACAAATTCAAAGATAAAATTATTAAGAATTTCATGGTGGTGACTACAGAGCATAAACCCCCAGCACGTGGCCCCTTCAAAGGCCCTGGTCACCCAGGTCTCCTGTCTCCTCCCCCATTCCTTCCTCCCCGACGCTACTCCAGAGGCCTCTGGCCTTCACCATGTTCTTGCAAAATAGGCAGCCTGTTCTGCTTTGCACTTGCTGATCCCT
>NW_007734237.1:54794-56570 GCF_000696425.1 Galeopterus variegatus | reverse complement strand
ATGTAGTTAATTAGGTAGATGCATAGATCTGTGCGTATTCATTGAGCCACTTTCTGTTTTATGTTCTGTATTCTAGATCTGGAAAATACAACCAGTAAATAAATAAATACCCAGTTTCTGTGCTCGGGTAGATGATTCATTCAACAAAGTATTCTGCAAGTACTTCTTGAGGTCTCACTATGGATTAGTAATGAATTGGATGTGATGGATAAAGTAGAAACCAAGACAAACTCTTCCCTTATGGATCCTTCATCTTTAGGAACTTATCAGCCAATAAATGTATGTTAAAATAACACATAGTGATAAGTGCTATAAAGTGTAAGCAGGTGAGATGGTAAGTGAGGGAGAGTGTTTGCTTAGATCAGCTGGTCACGGAGGTCTTGCTGGAAGTGGTGGTATTTGAATAGACCTGAGTAAAGGGAGGGCAAGAGTCTTTGAATTATGAGGGAAATAACCATTCTGGCAGAGGAATCCACANAAGGGAGGGCAAGAGTCTTTGAATTATGAGGGAAATAACCATTCTGGCAGAGGAATCCACAGCTGGAAACATCTGAAGATGGAGCATGTTTGTCATGCTTGAAAAACACATGAAGGCCCAGGTGTCTGATGGGGAGTGAGTCAGGGGGAAAGTGGACAGAGGTGAAGTCAGAGAGAGAGCTGGGGAGAGGTCATGCGGTGACTTTCAGCTTATGCATAGTGAATGAACACATAAATTAATTAAATTAATTTATCATTAAGGAGCTCACTTTTTTTTCCTTAGAGATATATTTACGCTCTTTGTTGGATGGATCAATGAATGGATGGAAGGATCAGTGAATGAATAGATGGATCTATGGATGGACAGTTGGATGGACTGATGGATGGATAGATGGATGGGTGTGTGAGTGGATGTTTAGGTGAATAAATTGTTAATTGAATGAATACTACAAATAAACACTTTTCCTTCTCCAAGGGTTAATTCTGGAAGTCCCACTTGTTTTCTGTCTACATTACCCACCTGTGAATGTCTTGACTTTGGGACACACACACACCCGAACATATATATCCAGAAGTAAAGTAGTGATAGATGAATAAGAGCAATTGGAAGATGACCTTTTCTTGACATGCAAACACCTCTGGGGGTTAGTAATATTTTCAGCATCAATTCCCATCTTTCTGATGTGTTAGTAAAGACCTGAATGCTCGCCTATCTCCCCACAATCTCCCTGCGCAATCTTGGTGAGATTCCCACTCACAGTGTCATCCAGATGGATGGCATCCACTGAAGTTGTACAGTGCAGTGACCTGCTGTATTGACAGGACAACTAAATCTCCATCTCCTGCCCAGACCTCCCTCATGAGCTCCAGACATATATCCACCTGTCAGCTGCTCCCACTGGATGGCATTCAAAACAAACCACGCAATTCCAGCTGATCTAACCATCAACAAACCTAGTCCATCAGCAATTGGTCAAGAACCCGCCAAGATATGTCTTTGCCCAGGCCACTTCTTACCTGTATACAAATATCTTTCAAATTCTCCCAGGTTTCTCAATCCCATTTTCACCAGCGTGTTCTAAGCCAACACCATCTTTTACCTAGACAAATGGTGCCCAAAATATGGCATTGTAAAAAATTCTTAGAATGCCTTATTTCTATTTTTTAAAAAAACCTTTAAAAACGATCTATTTCTTGGGAATATATATATATACACACACACACACATATATATGTGTATATATATATATATATTTATCACATTGCTGGAGTAACATGCAATTTATAAATAACTAGCTA
>NW_007734237.1:51969-53769 GCF_000696425.1 Galeopterus variegatus | reverse complement strand
CACACACACACACACACATATATATGTGTGTGTATATATATATATATATATATATATTTATCACATTGCTGGAGTAACATGCAATTTATAAATAACTAGCTAAACCTCCTTGATGACTCTGTGCAGAAAACATTGTTACTAAAACAGATGAGTAAAATGTGGTCTGAGAATGGTTAACTCATACCTAAGGTTTTAGGCTGGTGCCTCAGTTGCCTCATCTCTAAAATGGACATTAGAGCACAGACAGCCCTCAGAGATCTACCAAGCAAAGGCATAGCCCTGGGTTTAAGAGCACCATCTACGCAGTCTGACTGGCTGTGTTGGATGGACTGGCCAAATCCCAGCTCGGCCACTCACTAGCAATGAGAGTCTGCACAACTTACTGACTTCCCTGTCCCTCCATTTCCTTATGTGTAAAATTGGGTTAATATTAGAGCCTACCTCAAATGAGCCTTAATAAATTAAGAATTCAGAGAACTGAATGGCATAGAGTAAGTGCTATAGCATTGTTTATTCAACTAGACATAATACATAATTTCTAAGATCATTGAGTGGATTCAACTTTGTAAAACATGGAACAGAGAGTGCATAGGTATTATGGATTGAATTGTGTCCCCCTCAAAGTTTAATGTGTTAGAGGCTTTGTCCCCACTGTGACAGTGTTAAGAGAGTGGGAATTCCTATTATGGTAAGAAAGGTGGGACCTTAAAGAGGTGATTGGATTGTAGGACCATGCCATAGTGAATGGATTAATAATGGTGGTCATGGGCATGGTTCAGAGGGCTTTCAAAGGAGAGCACATGGGGGCTTCTGGTCAAGATGGCAAATAGACGGTCCCCAGTGTCACTCCCTCCCACAAATCAACCAATTTACAACTATAAAAAATCAAGAACAGCCAAGCTGGGGCTGCTAGAGCTCAGGGGAAGAGGAGGAGAGACCTAAGGAATGCATGAAGGCAGGAGAAGCCATGATAAGAGAAAGTAAAAACCCACTCTGACCATCTCGAGCCCCAGCTGCATCCAGGCTGGAGCTCCTGAGCACACGGAGCAGGAGCCAGCAAAAGCCACAGCTGTGCCTGTTAGATGAAGTTGCTTGGAGGTAGCAGGAGAGCAGAGAGACTTGGTGGCCCTCAGACCAGCAAGACCACTAATAGGGTTCCCGTGGACCCACGTAGGAGTGAGGGGCCACAACAACTGAATAAAAGGAGCCAATCGGAGGCCAGTGAGTCATTGTGAGGGACTGAAGCATGGCCCGTCCCATGGGAAGTGTTTGCAGCACGGGTGGTGGGGGAGACAGGCCCACCAGGGGAACACTGGGGCACAGCAAGGACAGCTGATCTGCCCCCCAATCAGCACAGGACCACTCAGAGGAGACTGGTCAGGAATACAGAATTGCACGGGGTGCAGTTTGATGAAAAGACTCAGGCCCAGACCAGAGTTTCTACACAACCCAGGTGCACTGGATTGCATGAGAGGCTGAAGTACCTATAAGGCCAACCATTAAACCCTGAGCTGCACAAAAAGCCTTCCCCAGGGAATCAGCAGCAAAGCAGCAATTTACCTCAACCACACAGCTCAAGTACTGGTCTCCATAGGAAGTCCCCCCATTTTAGAAGTAAGCAGAGGACAACAAATTAGTTCCAGCGCAGAGTTTAAATGGTGGGAACAGCAATAATCCAACACAGAAATGAAAGAAAAAACAAAGTACCCACAACCAGAGACAAAGTTTTATATTAACTAATAAAGGTCTCATTTCACCAAAGAACACCTATAACACCTAGACGGACTGGAAGTCCCCTGG
>NW_007734237.1:46800-51773 GCF_000696425.1 Galeopterus variegatus | reverse complement strand
AAAAGACTCAGGCCCAGACCAGAGTTTCTACACAACCCAGGTGCACTGGATTGCATGAGAGGCTGAAGTACCTATAAGGCCAACCATTAAACCCTGAGCTGCACAAAAAGCCTTCCCCAGGGAATCAGCAGCAAAGCAGCAATTTACCTCAACCACACAGCTCAAGTACTGGTCTCCATAGGAAGTCCCCCCATTTTAGAAGTAAGCAGAGGACAACAAATTAGTTCCAGCGCAGAGTTTAAATGGTGGGAACAGCAATAATCCAACACAGAAATGAAAGAAAAAACAAAGTACCCACAACCAGAGACAAAGTTTTATATTAACTAATAAAGGTCTCATTTCACCAAAGAACACCTATAACACCTAGACGGACTGGAAGTCCCCTGGGCTACCAAGCCAGAAAGGGGGGATGGCTGGGGTCCTCAGCAGTGTCCCCCCAACACCCACAGCCAGCACGGTGGTGACCACAGAGCTGCCACAGGAAGCATCCTGGGCTCTCCTGAGCCAGGGCAGTGGGGGCCCTTGGGCCTCAGCTATGCTCCCCCAGCATGTGCAACCAGCCTAGTGATGACCACCAAGACGCAGCAAGAAGGGCCCCAGGTTCCCAAGCAGGGATGGTGGGGGGACAAGGGCTTTTGCCCACCCCCCTGACATCTGCACCCAGCCTGGCAATGACCAAGCCAGCACTGTAAGCTCCCCGGTCTCCCCTGTGGAAATGAGAGGGGTGCCACAGGCCTCAATCCCGCCCCTCCTCCTTCCTCCTTCTTCCATCATATGTCCTTCCCCTCTCCCTCCCAACTGCCCCGCAACAACATCTTAGAACATAAAAAATATTAATAAAATTGCATTTTCTTTAAATAAATAAATAAATAAAAATAAAAGGAGAGCACATAAAAAATCTCTTTCTCTCTCTTCTGCCATGTGAGACCCTGGGTCACTGTTGCCACCATCAAAGAAGACTCTTACCAGATGTGTTCCTAGACTTTGTACTTCCTGTCCTCTGAAACTGTAAGCAATAAATTTCATTTTCTTTATAAATTATCCAGATTCAAGTATTTTGTTATAACAGAAACAGACTAATATGATAGGCATGCAGTAAATATTCTCTAAAAAGGTACCAGGAGTACTCCTATGATAAATGACAGGTCTGGAAATCTGTCTCAGTCAAGTTGTTCATTATGGTTAAAACTCTAGACTACAAAAGAGTAAAAGGAAACCTGGAGGGGATAATGGACACAGAGAAAGTCCTGGGATCAGTAGAGATGTAGGTAAGGTCACAGGATGGTGCTGGGTCTTAAATTTTGAACCCCCGATCTTACTGCAGAGCCTGGAAAATTCCATTCTCTACAGCTCTCCCTGCACCTTCTGCAACAATTCACTCCAGCTGGGGTTTCCATGACAACAGCCTAGGCTCCTGCATCATTTCAGAAGAGGTGGGATCCCCCATGGGGGAAACAGGGCAGAGGGATGAATGTCAAGTCTCTGCATCAGGGATTCATGTGCGTATTTTGGACACGTCAGAATGCGTCATCATTGTCATCAATGCTTCTGTTTCTGCAGAAGGCAAAAACTGGCTTTGGGAGACACTGTGGGCATGGATAGAAATCCCAAGTATCTTCTAAGCATCAGTGTTTCATGTCCCCATTCAGTCAGTAACATTGATGATGCCCCTCCTATTTGCCACATGCTGCCCCAGACATGGATAATAAAATAATGTGCAAAAAGCAGCCCGGTTTTTGCCCTCCTGGAGCCAAAAGACTATTAGGAGACACAGTTTTCATAACCCTCATTTATTCATTCATTCATCTTTTCCTTCAACCAATATTTACGAGGGTGTACCTGAGCCAAGTGTGGTAGATGCAGCAGAGAACATAACAGACATATTCATATTCTAGAATATGAATATTTTAGTGGGGGTGTCATAGAGTGAACACAAAGTAAGATTTCAGGTGGGGTGAGTGTCATGAGAAACAATAAGTCAGGCTCAAAGAACAGGGGTGAAATATTTTAGATTGGGTAGTCAAGGATGGCTTCTTGAAGGTGGTGATAATTGAACAGGGTATCTGAATCTGAATGGAAGGAGGGAGCAAGTCATGGGAATATCAAGGAAAAGAACAGTTCAGACAGAAGAATCTACACCTTGAAAAGCCCTGAGGCTGACGGCTGCCCTGTCTCAAGACCAGCGAGGAAACCAGTGTGGCTAGAGTGGAGGGAGAGGAAGGGAGTCAGGGGGAAAGTGGATGGAGATTTAGTAAGAAAGGTCAAAGGAATTCAAGTAAAGATTTAGTAACTGTGGACAAGATGATGGACAACCTGGTGCAGGAGTTGGCAAACTGTGGCCTAACCTGTTTTTGTAAAATACAGTTTTATCAGAACACAGACATACCCATCATTTACATTTTGTCTATGACCATTTTTGTGCTAAAATGGCAGAGGTGAGTTGTTGCAACCTAGACCATAGGGAGTCCCTTTTGCCACATCAGGTAACATTCACAGGTTGTGGTAACTAGAATGTGGATATCTTTGAGGGGCATTATTCATCCGAACACAGTTGGATGAGTAGATAGATGGATAGAAGGTTGGTTAGATGAATGGTTAGTGAATGACTGGATGAAAGCATGAATGGATGGAAGGATGAATGAATGGTGGGTAAATGGACAGATGGATGGAAGAATGGATAGATGAATGGTTGGTGGATGGATGGATGGATGGATGGATGGATGGATGGAGGATGGATAGTAGGGTGGATGACTGGATGAAAGGACAGATGGGTGGATGGATACCTGGTGGGTGGATGGAAAGATGATTGGATGGAAGGGTGGATGGATGAATGGGTATATAGATTGATAAGTGTTGGGGCAATGAATGTATACAGTGATGGATGGATGAATGGTTGAATGGGTAGTAGGATGAATGGGTAGGTGGATGGTTTCACGGATCGTTGGATGGACAGATGATTAGATAGTTAGATGGATAATTAGATGGTAGATTGATAAGTGTTGGGGCAATGAATGTATACAGTGATGGATGGATGAATGGTTGAATGGCTAGTAGGATGAATGGGTAGGTGGATGGTTTCACGGATCGTTGGATGGACAGATGATTAGATAGTTAGATGGATAATTAGATGAAAGAGTAGATGAATGGATGGATGCTGAATATAAAAGAGATACTTGTCCATCTTTGTTATGGTTCAATTTTATTTTACACAAATTCTCTGGATCCTGGAGTTGCTCCTGTGTGTCACCTGCCTACACCTCCCACTTGTGGAAAGTCGCATCTTAGGCATATAAATTTCTGGAAGTACAGGTTGATGAATGAGGAGAGTAAATGGCAGATTGTCTAACTGTGTGTACACTCTTCATTGAAACAACAAGGCTGAGTAATGCTTTCCCTGTAATGCTCCATCTTCCCATTGAAGTTCCCCAGGCTCTGTCTACTTCTCTCTCCACACCCTCCCTGGGAGATCTCAGATAAACATTCAGAGTGACATCTCAGCTGCTCCCACTGCAGGCTCTGCTACCACCCTCCCTCTTAAGGTGGATTGATTGGCAAGATAATATCAAACTTCTATTTTGTTATGGGCTTCATTTTCAACCTGGTGTTTTAAAAAATATTTTTGTAGTTTTATAACATATGCATATAAGTTCTCCAGTCAGAAATGCCTTTCCTCTCACTTCTCTCTATTTTTCCCCATTTATCATGAGTCATTTTCTTCTTCCTTCAATCTCTGCTGCACAACTCAAGTAAACACCACATCTCCCTGAAATAACTGCAATGTCCTCTGATGTGGTTTCCCTCTTGCCCCTACCCAAAGCCCATTTATACACCTCTATTTCACTCCAGATTCTGGAAAATTCCAGTGTCTGAGAGTCTCTTTGCCCACTCCTCAGCTAGCTCACCTTCCTCATCCAACTGTAGTTTTCATGGTGACCACTGGAGCCTACCTCTGTGGTTCATACCAAGTGAGAGCTTCCATGGTGGGGAGGACAGGGTAGGGTGATGGATATCAGACAGCCTAAGTTAGAAATGGGGGTAACTGTGAGGAGGATTTATACCCTTGTTTCTCCATCTCTGGTTTATGCATAACTTTTCTTTCAGTTTTGTCCTTGGGTAAACTCATTTATTCATTCAAAAGATATTTATTGGCAGGTTGGTTTCAGACCCCTTTACTCTTTGACTATTGTTTGAATCACTACCTGTAACCTCCGCATGGTTCCTCCTCTTAAAAGAAGAATTTTGTCTTTCCCCTGCTTAACCCTTGGTGAATTCCTAATGATCTTAGAATAGGCAGCCCCTTCCTTCCCATAGTTTGCAAATGTCATGGTTCCACAATGTGCCCTGTGGAAAAGCCTAGGAATGACAAATGTGTTGAAAAGAGTATCTAGATTTGTCTGAATGTTTCAGCCCTCAGATGCTAACTTCATGTGGAGACATGCACACATCCATTCACTTATAGAAATTTAAAAGTAATAAGAAGTAAGGAAGTGAAATTGGTCACAGTGCTTATGTCATTTTATAAGATTTTTTAAAATGAGTTCCACTTTTTAATTTTTTTAATTAAAAATGTTTTAATTGACAGATGAAATTGTATGTATTTATTGTGCACAACATGATGTTTTGAAGTGCTGTACATATACATTGTGGAATTTGGTTAAATCTAATGTGTTACCTCACATAGTTATTGTTTTAGCCCGTTTTGTGTTGCTATAACAGAATACCTGAAACTGGGTAATTTATGAAGAACAGAGGTTTATTTGGCTTACAATTCTGGGACAGTTGCATCTGGCACGGGCCTCAGGCTGCTTCTACTCATGGCGGAAAAGTGGCGGCAANTTCTGGGACAGTTGCATCTGGCACGGGCCTCAGGCTGCTTCTACTCATGGTGGAAAGTGGCGGCAGCCAGTAGGTACAAGTAGATCACATGGTGAGAGGAAGCAAGAGAGAGAGAGAAGGTGCCAGGGTCCTTTAAA